>NC_056728.1:930030343-930090343 GCF_019279795.1 Protopterus annectens
AGTTTCCTGTATGCATTTCCCAAAATCCTTACAGAAACCTCCGAGGTTGAAAAGCACAGTAATCTTCTTTGCACCCAGGTGGACGTCTTCTTAATCCACACATTTTGAACCTCAAGCTGACAGCGTGATTCCTCCAATTTCATTGGTTACTAGGCGTCCTAATCTTTCCTCCCCAGTACATCACATCCGTATCTAGTCTCATAAACCTTCCACTTGTAAACTGTAATCTAGCAGATGGAGGAGGTTTACAGTTTGGGCTCGTGAAAAATATATTGGTCCCTTTTCAACTTCAGTAGAGCATATTTTAGACTTTTTTTTTATAGAACCTCTTTTCCATGCTGGAGCTTTCCCTTCTACCATTAAATTGCAATTGGCCGCAGTTTTTAATTTCCGCGATGGTTTGGATCAACGTTCATCGGTCTGTCATAGACTTAGCAAATCATTTCCAAGAGGCACACTTATTTGTTAAAACCCTGTTTCAAAGATACGGCACCCCCTTGGGATCTGAACACAGTGTTGCAGGCCATAATACAGTCTCCTTTTTAGCCTTCTGCGGAATGTGTCTGAAGTTTTGTCTTGGAAGAAACTGTTTTTGGTAGCTAGTACCTCTGCCAGAAGAATTTCAGAGAATCTGGCCTTGTCGTCTGTACTCCCTTAGCTGATTTTCCAGAAGGATAGTTTTTTAGCGAACAAACCCCTCCTTTCTATCTAAGGTGGTATGAAGAGTCTAAAATAGTTGATTTAATTTACTAGTTTTCTTTCCAACATTTTCCAACAAAGGGAAAAATTCCTTACATTTACTTGATCATAGACAATTACTTTTCTACCGTCACAGAACAAAAGACATTTGAAAATCAAATTGACTGTTTCCCTTCCATCGCAAAGTTGGGTAAGCCAGTCAGCAAGGTAGCTCTGGCTAAATGTCTGAAAGACTGCATTTCATTTATTTATGATAAAAATTGATCTTGCTTAGGCCTGTGAAAGCACATGCTAAAAGACCTATGGCCACTATGACAGTTTTCCAGTCTAGAGTGTATGTGGATATTTGTGCAGCAGCTGCTTGGGCTTCACCCCATACATTTTTAAGTCATTACATATTGGATTTGGTCTCTAGGAGAAGAGCATCCTTTGGTTTGATGGCACTCTGGTATATCCTGTGAGTGCACCCAAGATTTTAGGTAGCTGGGACTCTGCCCCATCTGTCAAGGATAAAATGAAGATTGACAACATCAGATAAAGAAGTTATGTGCTTAGCAACATAATGTTCCATCTGTATTTATCTTTTTATCCTAGACTCCCCTCTCTCCATTACCCGACCTTTTTTTTTTTTTGTGGAGCGGATGTGTCCTTAAATTATGATTTTTCAAACAGTAGAAGCTTCCACTTAGGCTTCCTTTCTGCTGTTTGTCTTGTGTGTGTGTGTGTTCTCTTTTTCTCTCTCTATTTTATATTTATATATGTGCGTATATATGTGTGTATATATATGTATGTATATGTGTGTGTATATATGTGTGTATGTGTGTAAATGTGTGTATATATGTATGTATGTATGTATGTATATATATATATATATAATGTATGTATATATATATATATAATGTATGTATATATATATATATATATATGTATGTATATATATGTATGTATATATATGTATGTATATATATGTATGTATATATATGTATGTATATATATATGTATGTATATATATGTATGTGTATATATGTATGTGTATATATATGTGTATATATATGTATGTATATATATATATGTATGTATATATATGTATGTGTATATATATGTATGTATATATATATGTATGTATATATATGTATGTATATATATGTGTATGTATATATGTGTATGTATATATGTGTATATATGTGTATATATATGTGTATATATATGTATGTATATATGTATGTATATATGTATATGTATATATGTATATGTATATATGTATATATATATATATATGTATATATGTATGTATATATATATGTATATATGTATATATGTATATATATATATATATATATATATATATATATATATATATATATATATATATATATATATATATATATATATATATATAAAATTTGTGTGTTGGTGTTTATGCATTAGATGTAAAAGTGTACACACCCCTGTTAAAATGCCAGTTTTTTTTTGTGATACAAAAAAATGAGACCACAATAAATAATTTCAAAACTGTTCCCACATTTAATGTGACTTATAACCTGTACAAATTTGTTGGGTGGAAGGGGGGATATAAAAAAAAAATAAACTTACAATAAGCTGGTTGCATAAGTGTGCACACCCTTAAACTAGTACTTTGTTGAAGCACCTTTTGATTTAATTACAGCATTCAGTCTTCTGGGGTACACACCTGCCATCAATTAAAGAGACTCTGATTAACCCCAAATTAAGTTACTGTCCTAGTAGGATTTTCCTGACATTTGCTTAGTTGATTCCTACAGCAAAAGCCATGGTTCACAAAGAGCTTATAAAGCATCAAAGGGATCTCGTTGTTCACACGTCTGCAGCCAGCTTATTGTACGTTTTTTATGATTTATATTTTTTCCCCTAACAGTTTTGTTTTTCAATTGAATTATACAGGTAATAGGTCACATTAAAAGTGGGAAAAGTTTTGAAATGATTTATTATGGTCTCTCTCTTTTTTTTTTTTTTTTTTTTTTTTTTTTTTTATCACAAAAAAAGTAGCATTTTAACAGGGGTGTGTAAACTTTTTGTGTGTGTTTATGCCCTTTCCTTAGCCTTGCACGTGTACAGCCAAACTACCTGCCGTGTACCTTATTCCTTCAAAACCAAGAACTTCAACTTTCATCCTCAGGTCAGCAGAATCCTGTCACACACAACTGTATGCCACACAGCATTCTTGGATCCACTCCCACTCTCTAAATGGGACAGTGGCACATTAATTGCGCAAGAGTACTCTTACCCAAGTAAGCTTAAAAATCCTTTACTCTTAACACCATATTCATATTCTGTTCCTTCTTGTGCACTAATAGTTAAACATTTGCTCCTAAATGCTTCAGATATCACAAGATCACAGCCACCTTCCACTGTACTGCTAATTTATTCTCCCTCCACTACATCACCCTCTTCTGTTATGTCTATGTATAACTGCTTTTATTCACACCTGGGTTCTAACCTTGTCATCACCACATTTCCCAAACTCCTCTTAATGTTTCACATCTTGTCAGTGGCTCGTGTTTTGGGGACCAGTAATTTCCAGCCCATTTTCTTATCCACACTCTCTTTGCAGAGCACAGTACTACTACCTACCCATTGTCATAGTTACTTGGCTTGCATGCTTTCCCAACTCCTCTCATAAACTGATGTCCATTCTGGGGAAAATGGATTTCAGCTAGACCCATCTAATCAATGCCACTTGTTTGCTCACCTTAGCACTTATCACCTTAACAAATGCAGCTTAGTTCAGCTGGAGAATTTAGCTCTGTTTAAACTACTGGCACCTTTGGCGTATGCAGACTCCTAAACTGCTGTAACTTGGTCTGAATTGCATACCAATTTAGAAATACAAAGCCAAAGAGGCACCAGTTTTCGGTTTTACCATAGAACAAACTACCAGTTCCACTGTTAGTTATTCCAGCCACTAATGGAACGATGATAAAGGACAACACCTTCTCCTAGCATTTAACTCAACCCTTGGGTTACTTTTCTCCCTACAGTATGGTTCCAGTACTGTGTAGGTACCAGAAATCTGCTTGTACTTTCCCTTCCTTTGATTCCAATGCATGGAAATTAAAGACAGTTTCTGTCTTATACAAGTGGTACAGTGAATTATCTTCTGTTTAAACTGTGAGCTTTGGCCGGTTAAGACCTGCATGATATCAACCTGAATGCATAAGTGTAGCTAAGTAACTTTTATTTGCACTTGTTAAAGTAATTTGTGTTGCATTGAGCAATATCTAGCTAGAAGTTGACTTTTTTCAGTAGGTCCCCACCCACCCTCCCTGTTTTTGTCTTGGTGTTAATCTTGATGGCTTTGAAACTGCCCGCCCTTCTTGTAAATTTGCACTTGGATACCCTTCCTGGGCCCATCTCATTTGCTCACTCAAAAAAAAATATATAAATAAGTAAATTTATTTGCTTTTACTATATTTGTGTTTCTACTTTATTTTGCTTTTGCGTCATCTTAAGTACTCCATTGTATTTATTACTGCTCGGTAGTAACTTGATTGAAGTGTAGCTATCATTCTAAGTCTTTTGGATTAAGCACTTGGGCTCAGACCAGTTGTTTTACATTAGGTAGGTTTGTGGCCTGCTCTGTGGTGGCAGGACAGGTAGCTTACATCCTAAGTTGGGAACTGCTGATTTAGGGCTCAGTGTCTGTTATTCTAAAAGTGTATTAGTTCTGGTTTAAGCACTTGGGCTTCGGGCCAGTTATTTTACATTAAGAAGGTTCGTGGTCTGCACTCTTGTGGGAGGAGAGGCTGGACTCTGCCCTTCTGAGCTGGGAATTTCTGGTTAGAGGCTTATAGTGCCTGCATATTTGAACTGTTTCTTACTAAATTGGTACACCTTGTTTGCTGTAGCATAGACTAGATCCAGGCCTGCTGAATCTAGCTTTGCTTGTTTGCTTGTTATTTCCCTGAAACGCTAATTCCACCTAAAACACATCTTTTCAGCGCTGCTGTGGATCCCTAGTGACATCTGCATTGCTTACTGTACTTATTTCCTTGTTTCACTTGAAAGAAAGTTACTGTGTCATTTTTGCATTTGTTACCTGGTACTTGCTCACTAAAGCAATTGTATAAGTCAGCAATAAAAAATTAAAAGCACTACACCCTCACAAACTCCCCTTGAGTACCTTGTTTCCCATTGGCCCTGTTTTTTTTTTTTTTTTCAATTAAGGAATTCCCAATACTATTCTAGCATGTCCAAAGGTCTGTTGTCAATCTCCTCTCCGGTCCAGCTGGTGAATCTGGGAATCTTGAGGCAATGTTACAACTGTCTCATGTACACAGACTACCCTCTCCTCCTCCCAACAAATTCCAACACATGTGAGAGATGCAACCATATAGCCAAACTGGAGGCTAAGCTCTCTCAACTCAGTACTGGCGAAACCTGTCAGGAGGAGGAGGACACCACACTCGCTACAATTCCAGTCTCACATAGACCTTCCACAACAGCAAACCAAACACATAAACACACTAAAACATACTCTGAGGCTCTAAATAAAAATCTGCCTAAGCCAGCAGAGACCTCCAAAGCAGAGACCCAAGCAACCGCTACCCCAAAACAAAACACGTGCAACACATAGCTCACAAAGCCAGTGTGCCGAACCGTCACAGCCCTTAAGGCTAAACAGCACACCTGATACACTTGTAATAGGTGACTCTATCGTTAGGCACACTGACGTCCCGCTCACCAGGCTGAACAAGGAGAAGGTCACGGTGAGCTGGCTGTCGGGCGCTAGGATCCGCCACATAACACAAGCACTCGGGTCACTCCAAGGCAAGTACAGATATGACACTCATTGTCCATGCTGGTGTGAATGACCTGAGACGTACCTCCCTGGACTACATGAAAAGAGACATAGAGGAGCTCTCTAGCATGTGGCCCAGGCCGGTATGACCCTGACCTTGAGTAGCATCTTACCCTCACCAAGAATGATGCCACAATATGAAGACAAGATGATCACTTTCAACAACTGGCATAAGTATTGGTGTCATTCAAAGGGAATCCAATGCCTGTCAGCCTGGGATGACATGCTCGACAGGCCATGATGGTTCGCTAGGGACGGCTTGCACCTGTCACCCCTGGGCTTTCGGATATTGGCAAAGGCTCTTGCTACCCCCATAGTGCCTTTTTTAGGCAAGGCTCAAAAGACAAACCCACCTCCATAGGTATCGCAAGGGATAAGAAACTGAGTAATGCTACTCAACGCCAGAAATCTAAACATCAAGATGCATGCACTCTAAACTCTCCTTAGCATGGAGAACATCGGTATTTGTGTAGTAACCTGATTCAAGGCTCCCGAGAGCACCCCAGCACTACCAGGTTATACCTCGTACCATGCTTTTTGGCCCCAAAACTTGGACCGAACCAGAAAAGGAGGGGGAGCATCAATATTCGTCAAAGATACCCACACCTCCAGGTTGGTGGCACAGCACGAAGCATCAGAGACTATCCATGTGCAACTAACAATGGGTAAAACTGCCTTCCCGTTTATAGCTTGCTACAGACCACTCTCCCAAACCCAGGAACCCCACTTGGCCTTCCTGAGAACACTGGAAAATATGAAGGTCTCTCCAAACACCATTATATTGGGCGACTTCAACTACCCAAACATAGACTGGGAGCATTACTCTAGCTCCAACACCCTAGCTCAAAGGTTCCTAGAATTTATAAACTCAAACGATATGGAACAACTTGTTACCACTCCCACAAGAGGGGAAAACATACTGGACCTGATCATTACCAACATAGGGACTCTATGCTCCAGACCAGAAGTGTATCCCTCACTGGTGAGATCAGACCATAAACTAATCTCACTGGATATTCACATCCCGACCCCACCCCCTGCCCAGAAAACCACAGTGAAAAACTTCTCTAAAGCAAATTTCACACACCTCAAAACTGAGGCAAAATCCTTCAGAGCCCCAGGGCCTGTGGAAAATACGTCCCAGACCGCAGAATCCTTTATAAACACATTCTATGAACACCTT
Source organism: Protopterus annectens (assembly GCF_019279795.1). Classification (NCBI taxonomy): domain Eukaryota; kingdom Metazoa; phylum Chordata; order Ceratodontiformes; family Protopteridae; genus Protopterus; species Protopterus annectens. The sequence continues at coordinate 930,037,063 of NC_056728.1, forward strand.
CAGGAATGCCTGGATCATGCAATCCCAAATAAAACCAAGACCCAATCCTCCAAAGGCAGACGTCCTGTCTGGTGGACCCCAGCCATAAACAAACTATACAATAGAGGGAGGAAGCTACTGCATAGAGCAAAATCCCAAAAAGGGAAGGCGTCTCTGATCAGTATTAGCAAAAAACTACGGGCACTCATAAAATCGTCTAAGGCCAGCTTTTAGAGAAAAATTGCACAGGACACTAAGGATAATCACAAGGCTTTCTTTAGTTATGTTAGGAACCTGGGTGGGAATTCCCAGATATGCTCAGAATTAGTCCAAAATGACAAAAAATACACCAAACCCACAGACATTGCCAACATCCTAGCTGACAGGTTCAGTGCAACCCCCCCCCCCACCAAAAGGGCAAATATCTATCCCAGCAGAGTGCTGCCCCCCCCCCCCTGACATCTCAGATGCCGCCCTCCAAAGCAAAAAACACCGCATCAATGGGACCAGACTGTGTCCCGGGCTGCGTCCTACATGAACTCCAAGAAGAGCTAAACCCAAACATAAAACTACTGTTCAATCACAGCCTTACCACAGGATATGTACCCAAAGAGTGGCATACAGCAACAGTGGTCCCTCTCCACAAAGGTGGTGCCTCAACGGATCCTGGAAACTATCGCCCTATAAGCTTAACTAGCTTGGTCTGCAAAGCTATAGAAAGGATCATCATGGACCTCATAAAAAAAAGATATTCGGTACCTACAGACACTGGATCCTACCCAGTTCGGCTTTAAGGGCAGATCCTGCCTCTTAAACCTGGTTGATTTCTTTGAAACAGTCACCAAGGCCATTGACGAGGGGAAGGTGGTCCACACAGCCTACCTGGACCTCGCCAAAGCTTTCGATACAGTACCCCACTCGGGCATTATAGATAAGCTCACCAGCTTAAATATAAACCCCTATGTCACTAGATGGGTTGCAAACTGGCTCAAAGACAGAACCCACATGGTTAGAATTGCAGGAGCCATGTCGGACTCCAAACCAGTTACAAGTGGCGTCCCACAAGGCTCAGTCCTGGGACCTCTCCTGTTCGGTATATATTTCTCGGAGGTACAGGCCAACATGGAAGGACTGTGGCTGACCAAGTTCGCAAATGACTGCAAACTGGGCGCTATAATCGACTCTGCAGCCGACACAAGCATCCTCCAAAAGGGCTTCATAGAAACAGACAGCTGGTGCCAGAGCCATGGCCTCAAGCTAAATGCCTAAAAGTGTATAGTCATCCCCTTTGGCAAAAACAAAGTGCCCACAAATTACCACCTAGGTGGTAATCCATTAAGTACAGAAGAAGTAATTAGGGACCTGGGGACCCACGTTGATAGCAATCTCTCATTTGACAACCACGTGGCCAAAGTGGTTAGAAAAACATTTTATATAGCCCACCTAATCATGAAGGGATTCGCATCTAGATCATGGGAGGTCATCGTGCCTCTTTACTCATCCCTCATCAGGCCCATAAATGCCCCTTTTGGGATGTACCTTACCAGACACCTGCAGCAACTGGAAAGACACCAAAAGTACCTCACCAAGAGGATCAAAGGGCTCAAACAGATGCCATATGCTGCCCGGTTAAAGAAACTCCAGCTCTACTCAGTGGCATACCACCTGCTCAGAGGCAGTCTGTGCCTGACGTATAAAGCCATGTCCAACCCGGAATTAATGGACATGCTGCACCTCAGAAAATCCAAATCCCATCAAGCTACATGCTCGATTGACTTGAACCTCAGCACTGAAATAAATGGGACATGCTGGAGGGACAGATTCATAACCCAGAGGCTCCCTTCACTCTGGAATAAAATCCCAGTCCAGGTTAGGCAGAGTCCCTCATTTCCTCTCTTCAGGAGGAATCTTGATGAGTGGATGGGGGATCGTAGGTTTACCCCGGGAATCACTTCTGTGTCACTGTTAGACAGAGGCACAGTATACTAACCTCGAAAAAGGGAATAGCAAAATTAATTTAAAATGGGTGGCGAAAGCCAAACACACTCTGGCTAGGCTTATAAATGCCCTAGGGCAGATAGCCTAGTATAAACCTATATTTGTGTGTGTGTGTGTGTCTGTGTGTGTCTCTGTGTGTGTGTGTGTCTCTGTGTGTGTGTGTGTCTCTGTGTGTGTGTCTCTGTGTGTGTGTCTCTGTGTGTGTGTGTATATAGATGTGTGTGTGTGTATGTATGTGTATATATATATATATATATATATATATATATATATATATATATATATATATATATATGTATATGTGTGTGTATATATATATATATATATATATATGTGTGTGTGTGTACACACTCACATATATGTATGTGTATCTATATGTATATGTATGTATATATATGTGTATGTGTGTGTGTGTATATATATATATATATATATGTGTGTGTGTGTGTGTGTGTATATATATATATATATATGTGTGTGTGTATATATATGTGTGTGTGTGTGTGTAAATATATATATATATAGTGTGTATATTTGTACACACATAACATATATATTCACACATATATGTGTGTGTGTATGTGTGTATATATATATATATATATATATATATATATATATACATACACATATACACACACACACATACATACGTAGATATATACATATATATATATATATATATATATGGTGTGTGTACATATCAACATGCATGTGTGGTGCTAATCTCACATGTATGGAAGCACGCGAGTATACACATAATAGAGAAAGATATGTATGTGCACATATACAGCTAGTGGCACTACCTCCAACTTTGCAGTAGGTGAAGCATGTTGCAGCCACCAAATTTTCTGGTATAAAAATACTCTAATGTGTACTGCACAGTGCATTTCAGCACATTCATTTAAATCTTAAAGGTGTCCGTTTTTAATTTTAAAAATGCTTTAGCTTTAATAGAAGTTTTGCACATTTTCATAAAAATGTATGTTACCATGGAGCTTTTTTCCATAGGCATCCCTTAAAAAGGGGGTTTATTTTCTGCCATTACTGTAAGGTAGTTACACTGCCACCCCAAAACTAGCTACTCCAAGGTTCTAGCAAGAGTACTCAATTATACAGAGTGAAATTAATATTAATACAAATGTTAATACTGAAAAAATAACAGCCAGGCTTTCAACGGGTGGCCCAGTGTCACCATGAATACAGGTACTCTCAAAGGTTAAAATATTCTCTATAGAACCAGCCACATTGACAGGTTTAAAATATAGTTAATAAGTAATATAGCATGAAAATACTAAAGTTATGTACTTAGGATAACGTTCCACCTGTGTTGTCTGCCTTCATTTATGCTTGATACACTGGTTCGGTTCCGATAATGAAACCGAGACTGCCATTACCACAGCTCACACCAAACAAACTCTTGAGCTTCACTTTTATCCATATTCCCTCTCACACAATTGCCTCAGATCGAGTTTGCAGAAAATGTATGAACAGATGTATACATACACGCGCGCACACAGACACATGCACAGAGGTATATGTGTAATGTATATAATATAATTTATAGGCATACACACGCAATTGTATACAGTCGACATAAAAAGTGTACATACCCCTGTTAAAATGCTATGTTTTTGTGACATAAAAAAAATGAGACTACAATAAATAATTTCAAAACTTTTCACACCTTTGTGATCTACAACCTCTACAATTCAATTGTAAAACCAAATCTGTTAGGAAAAAAATAATGTATAAAAAAACTTAAATAAGCTGGTTGCAGAAGTGTACACACCGTTAAACTAATGCTTTGTAAAAGCACCTTTTTATTTACAGCATTCAGTTTTCTTGGGTCTACACCTTACATAAGTTAAAGACTCTGTTTATCTCCAAGTTATGTTCAGCTGTCCTAGTAGGTTTTCCTGACATTTACTCATTTGCCTGCTACAACAAAAGCCATGGTTCACAGATGGCTTTCAAAGCATCAAAGGGATCTCATTGTTGAAGGGTGTCAGTCAGGAGAAGGGTACAGAAAATTTCCACAGCATTGGATATACCATTGAACGCAGTGAAGACAGTCCTCAAAAAGTGGAGAAAATATGGGACAACAGTGATGTTGCAAAGAACTGGACCTCCCTCCAAAATTGATGGAAAGACCCGATGAAAACTGGTGAGGGAGGCTGCCAAGAGACCTACAGCAACACTGAAGGAGCTGCAGGAATCTGACAAGTCTCCCGTATTCTCCATACGTCTGGAGTATGGGGTAGGGTTACAAGACCAAAGCCTTTTCTTACACACACAAACACCCAGGCCCAGCTATAGACCAAGGTTGAACTTTGTGGCCACAATTCCAAAGGGTATGTTTGGCTCAAAAACAGCATCACCAAAGGAACACCATCCCCACGGTGAAGCATGGTGGTGGCAGTATCCTGCTTTGCTGCTGCTTTTCTTCAGGTGGAAGGGAATTATGAACGGTTCCAAATACCAGTCACTTTTGGCCCCAAACCGTCAGGCGTCTGTTAGAAAGCTAAAGATGAAGAGGGATTTCATCTTTCCACACTATTATGACCCCAAACGTACTTGCCAGCCAACAAAAGAATGGCTTCACCAGAAGAAAATTTTAGTTTTGGAATTTCCCAGCCAGAGCCCAGACCTAAATCCAATAGAAAATATGAGGGCTGATCTGAAGTGGACTGTGCATTAGAAATGCCCTCGCAATCTGACAGATTTGGAGCGCTTTTTCCAAGGAAGAGTGGACAAATATTGCCAAGTCAAGATGTGCGATGGTGATAGACTCCTACCCTAGAAGATTGAAAGCTGTAGTTAAATCAAAAGCTGCTTCAACAATGTATTAGTTTAAGGGTGTGCACACTTATGCAACCAGCTTATTGCAAGTTTTTTTTATTTTTTTCCCCCATGATATTTGTTTTTCAATTGAATTGTGCAGGGTCACGTTAAAGATGGGAAACGTTTTGAAATTAGTATTTCAGGCAGGCTCGAGGCCTACTTGACACTGCTTTGGTTTTATCTGTGTTTTTTTTTTTTTTTTTTTTTTTTTTTTTTTTTTTTTTGAAAGGGTTGGATTCTAGTAGTAGTCTAGAAGCGGCAACATGGTCCAGTCAGTACAATTGCAAAGCACTGTAAGCTTAATTCCTCCTCTAGGTCTAGATTGGGCTTTGCCCCCATTCTCCAGGAGCTCTTGGATTCTTCTCCTTAAACCTCCCAAAATTTGTATATGTGGTAAAATATCTGTGATGCCCCAGCAGTGGCCCAGTAATCAAGAACCTGTAATCTTTACCACTGGCAGTAGTGGGTGACGTACGCAAAATGAGTTTTAGAAGTACACAGTAAAGTGAAATTTCTTTTAAGAGCACACAGAGATTACGGCCAGACTGGTTATTTTCTCCAGATCCCAAATAAGACTCCCCACTGGCACAGCTGTAGGGTTGAGATGTCAGCAGAGTGGCCAAACCAAAACCTCCAGCACCCTTTGTCCAACCAGTGCTTCGTGTCCCTGCCCAAGTAGCTGACAAAACGCACACACCTGGTAAAGGTTGGCACAGGTTTACTCGCTAAGCCCCCTTCTGCCCAGACTGTAAGGTAGTTTCCACTGCCACCAACCACTACTTAACTGCTGTAAGGCCTTTAACAGAGGGTGTCCAATCCTACTGTATAGTGTTACTATTAATCCAAATGATAGTCTGACCAAGAGCAAGGCTGTTTAGGAGTGGCCTGTACAGTGTCACCAAATACATATGCAAGTCCCTTAACAGTTTAAATATGTCTCCCAAATAGCCACAAAGATAGGTTTAAATATTTTTAATAATAATAGAACAAGACAATACTGAGTAAATCAACACTGTAACTTCAGAGTTTAAGATCACAAGAAATATTTTAAACATTGCAGGACAGTCTCAAACAAAAATCTAAGGTACTCTTTAACTCTCTCGATTCAGATAGGAATGTAGTACTGTGCCCTAAAAACTTAATTAACATGGCAAGGCAAGTGCCGATGTGATGAGTGGGTACTCTTGCTAGGTGCAAGACAAAATAGAAAATGCTCAGTTTCTCCGAGAGTTCTTAAATTAATATCAAATATTACTGCTTGGTTAGCTTGGATGACATCACTTTTTGTCACCTGACTTTAGTTCCTAAACTACCCCCTTTGTCAAAGTATGAGCATTTTTAGCATCTCTCTCTGCAACACAAACTACAGAACCAACTGGCTCCCCACTTAATCACCATGTTCAGTAATAGCCTTGCATCAGACTTTGTGCCTACTGAATGGCGCACAGCAACAGTTATCCCACTCCCCAAAGGGGGAGCCACCACTGATCCTGGGAACTATCGACCTATTAGCCTGACGAGCCTGGTCTGCAAGGCCATGGAACGTATCATCATGGAACTCCTAAACAGACATTGCTAACCTCCAAACTCTGGATCCCACCCAGTTCAGGTTTGTGAAAGGCAGATCATGCCTCCTGAACCTGATTGACTTTTTTGAGGCAGTCACCAAAGCCGTAGATGAGGGTAAGGTGGTTCACATAGCCTATCTTGACCTCACCAAGGCTTTCGACACCATCCCCCATTCTGGAATTAAAGCTAAACTCACTAAACTAGGTATAAATCCCTATGTCACAAGATGGGTTGCCAACTGGCTCACTGATGGAACCCACACTGTAAAAGTTGCAGAATCCAAATCTGACCTCAAAGCAGTGACAAGTGGAGTACCACAGGGTTCCTTCCTGAGACCTCTTCTGTTTTTGATCTACTTCTCTGAAATGCAGGCTAACACAGAAGGCGTCTGGCTAAGTTCACAGATGACTGCAAGCTAGGAGCCATAGTAATGTCCCCAAATGATGTGGACATCCTACAGAAGGGCCTCACTGAGACAGATGCCTGGTGTCAGAGCCATGGCCTCAATTCTGTGCTAAAAAGTGCAGTGTCATCCCCTTTGGTAAAAACTCTGTACCCATGAACTACCACATAGGCAGCAATCTGCTCAACACCGAATATGTGATGAGACCTTGGTACCCAGGTGGACAGTAGTCTCTCTCTTGGTAGTCACATCGCCACAATAGTCAGGAAGTCCTTCCACGTGGCACACATCATAAAGGGGTTCTCATCCAGGAAAAAAGTGGTCGTTGTTCCTCTCTACTCGATGCTCATTAGACCCGTTATAGAGTACAACACCCCTTTTGGAATGTACCTCACAAGACATCTGCAGCAGCTGGAAAGGCCACAGAAGTACTTCACAAAGAAGATTACTGGCCTCAAACAAATGCCCTGCACTGACAGTCTCAAAAACCTCCAGCTTTACTCCGTAGCATATTGCCTACTCCGAGGTGATCTCTGCCTAACATAAAGCTGTCAAACCCAGAGCTGTTGGACATGCTACACCTAAAGAAATGCAATCCCTCTGAGCTACACGCTTTAGGCACGTAAACCTTGTCACCACAATAAACAGGACATGCTGGAGGGATAGATTCCTGTCCCAGAGACTTCCCATACTCTGGAACCGGCTACCCATCAATGTCAAGCAAATTTCTTCATTAGCACTCTTCAAGAAAAGTCTTTGCGTGGATGGGAAATGGGAAATACACCCCGGGGATCACTTCTGTGTCTGCTCGACAGTGGCACAGGAAAATAACTTTCTTGTGTGGCGTAAGCCAGGGAATCTTGTTGGCTAGGCTTACGTAGGCCCTTGGGCCGATAGCCTAGTACCTACCTATGAACCTAAAAATAACAGCTGAGTAAATGTACCACTATACTTATAACTACACAACATGGCAGCACTGCAGTCCAATAAAGGATACACCCCATTCACCCTTCACTGCAAAAATCATGCCAAGAAATAATCCAAATGGCGCTTAATATACAAGATTAAGCGCTTTACTTTCAACACCTTGAAACTTTGTCAGAGTAATAACACTAATTGCTCATTTATATAGTCACTGCTAGCCCACCATTGATTAATACTGTTTAAAATAACAATTTTTTTTTTTTCATTTGATAAATGCCTCGTTGTACATATTGCATTTAACATCTGACTCCCATGTACATTTTTTAAAAATTAAACTTAAAACTATATTCATATAATAAGCTTGTATATGTATGAATATTTTGAATATCAATAGGATAAAGCTTTCATTTTAAGTGCATGTACAATTGAAATCTGATCATTCAACCCGGGACTGGCACATGCATCCAGGTGTAATTGCCATATTAATTACAGGTATTCAAGTTGTTTCCCAATCTCCCCCCTGTTCAGTCACCCAAAACGTATTTTGAACCCTATTACATATATTTGTATGTCTAAATCATTCATTGGTCTCGCTATTTATTTCGTACACCTGTTTATATAGTCTTTGCTTCAAACATCGTTATTTTATTTTTTACCATAGTAACCATCTTTCATATCAGAAGAAAAATATTTTAAAGGGGCAAATGGTCGAGGCTAGAAATAATCCAAATGGCGCTTAATATACAAGATTAAGCGCTTTACTTTCAACACCTTGAAACTTTGTCAGAGTAATAACACTAATTGCTCATTTATATAGTCACTGCTAGCCCACCATTGATTAATACTGTTTAAAGTAACAATTTTATTTTTTCATTTGATAAATGCCTCGTTGTACATATTGCATTTAACATCTGACTCCCATGTACATTTTTTAAAAATTAAACTTAAAACTATATTCATATAATAAGCTTGTATATGTATGAATATTTTGAATATCAATAGGATAAAGCTTTCATTTTAAGTGCATGTACAATTGAAATCTGATCATTCAACCCGGGACTGGCACATGCATCCAGGTGTAATTGCCATATTAATTACAGGTATTCAAGTTGTTTCCCAATCTCCCCCCTGTTCAGTCACCCAAAACGTATTTTGAACCCTATTACATATATTTGTATGTCTAAATCATTCATTGGTCTCGCTATTTATTTCGTACACCTGTTTATATAGTCTTTGCTTCAAACATCGTTATTTTATTTTTTACCATAGTAACCATCTTTCATATCAGAAGAAAAATATTTTAAAGGGGCAAATGGTCGAGGCTATCCGTATGACCTCTCTTTGGGAGTCGCTTGTGTGACTTTGCCGGACCCCTTCAAGTCTTCCTTCGTCAACTCTCATTGAGTTTTCCTTGTTTGGCCCAAAAGTTAGACACTTTAGCTAGGTGTGAGAAGGATGGATAGACCTTATCTGCTGTGGACGTATGCTTTTCCTCCCTTCAACGATTCTACTACAGGAATCATCGAGGCGGAAAGATTTGGTTCAAGAAATCCCACGGGCCTTTCTGCGGTATGTGGTGAGCAGTCCCCCCTCCCTCCCCAGGGCAGGGGAGGGACTCATTGGGAAGACACCCCCACCTCCGTGGCAGAGGGGGGCCTGTGAAATCAGGGCTGTTGGGATTCCTTCTCTGGTCAGCCCTATCGGTGCTCTTGAAGAGTGGCCCGATTGCTTTACCTCTCCACCATTTTGCCTGGTTATCGGTAACATTAAATTCCTGGGTTCAGAGGATAAGGACCAGAGGTTACCATACCCCCTTCATCGTTTACCCCAGGCCTTTAAGGTCAATTCCTGAAGTTCCACCAAGTCAGAGGGATGCAGCAGCATAAGAAGTTCTAAAATTGCTAAGAAAGAGTCATCCAAACAGTCCCACCAGACCAAATTGGATTTGCATTTTACTCTAGGTTCTTTTCAGTGCCATAAAAGACATGGGACTGGAGGCCAGTTTTGGACCTCAGTATACTGAACAAGTTGAGCTGTGGTGGTGGTGGTGCTGCGGTAGCATTGTCGCCTCATAGCAAGACGTCCCGTTCGATTCTCAGCTAGAGCGTCTTCTGTGTGGAGGCATACGTGAGTGGGGCGTGCCTTCGTTGAAGGTTGTGCGTCAGGGCTGGTAACCCGGTACGTAAAAATCCACTACCAATCATTATCGGACCGGAGTTCCGCTGTGGCGACCCCTAACCGGGAAAAGCCGAAAGACACAAACAGTATACTGAACAAGTTGGTCAGAGAAGAAAAATTCCAGATGGTCACGGTTCAGTCCATTCTTCTGTATGTGGAAAAGGATGACTGGATGTGATCTATAAATCTTCAGGATGTGTATTACCACATAAAAATGGACAATCCCGAAGATATCTCTGCTTCTGGCTGGGGGCCAGTCACTACCAATTTCGAGTACTGCTCTTTGGTCTCTCCACAGCCCCCTAGGGTGTTCACCAAATGTATGGCAGTAATAGCAGCTCACCTGAGACTGCAAGGATTCCGCGGGTTTCAATTTCTAGACGATTGGCTCTCTACCTCTCCAACCAGGAGTCTACTGCTTCAAGCCATGTCTTAACAGTCGTCTGGCAGAAAAGCCAGGAATCTCAAACGAGCACAAGTCAAAACTGATACCGACTGAAAGCTGAGAGTTCATTGGGGCAATATTCGACGTAGTATTCTGCCAAGTTGCCTTACCTCATTACAAAGGTTGAGATCTCAACTTCATATAATAGTCTGTCAAAACCTTGTTCCAGCCTGCCTAGTCCTACAACTTCTGGGCTCTATGCCGGCTACAGTCACACTGATTCCACTAGCAAGATTCAATATGAGGCAGCTTCAGTTGCTCCTACCTTCCCAGTGGTCTATATTAACACACCCATTGTCTTAGCCAATCCACATAAATTGATGCAAGCAGGATCTGAATTGGTGGGTGAGGCCACAGTGACCACAGATGCCTCCCTGTTGGGGTGGAGGGGCATTTTCAGGAAAAGGCCAGTCAAAGGCACTTGGTCCCACTTGGAGGCTAGGCTGCATATCAGTGTCCTAGAACTGAGGGTGGTGCTCCTAGCGTTGCAAGCATGCCAAACGACCCTGCTGTCGGGGACCGTTGCTATCCAATCACAGTGTCAGTCTGGTACATCAACAAGCAAGGAGGAACCAGATCCCTACCCATTATGCCGGTAAGCCTGAGAGTGTGGCAGTGGCAGATAGCTTCCAACCGCTTTCTCTTGGCAGCGCACATTCCTGGGAACTCAAGTCTGATTGCAGACAAACTGAGCAGACTCATTCTAATGCCTCATGAGTGGTCTTTCAATCCCATAATAGCGACAAATATTTTTGCGTCGGGACCGTCCTTGCTATGACCTTTGTGTCCCCCTTGAACCACAAATGCAGCAACTACTTCTCTGATCCTCCCTCATGGGGAGTCGCTGAGAAATGCTGATACACGATTGGCTCCCGGGTCTACAGTGTGCCTTTTCCCTCATTCCGCAGTTCTTGAAGAAAGCGCAATGGTTGAGAAGCAAAGTAATCCTCATTGCATCCTATTGGCCCCATAAAGTTTGGTTCCCCTTCCTATGGCCTCATGTGGTTCACTGCCTGTGGACCCTGGAACCAACCCCAGGACTCCTATCACCCCCATAGAAGCTGGTCCATCCCGACCTAAGTCTCAAACTGACTGGTTTCTCCACTTGCACTGATTTACAAGGCAGATTAACCATTTCTCCAGTGTGAAAGATACTTCTAGCTTCTTATAAACCCTCCACTAGTAAACTGTATCATAGTAAATGGGTCAGGTTTGTAATATGGGTTAAAGAACAAGTTACTAGACCCTTTCTCAACCCCAGTCCAGAGAGTCTTGGAATACTTGTCAACTCTACTGCAGTCAGGAGCCTCGGCCTCTACTGTTACAGTTCACTTACCAGCTGTCACACATTTTCATATTGGTTTTAATGATTCTTCATTAATGTCCCACAGTCTTTGCAAAACCTTCCAAAAGGGAGTTCTGCACCGGACACCGCCTATTAAAAAAAAAAAAAAAAAAAAACCCCTACTGAACCTTGGAATTTGACTCTTGTCCTACAAACTTTAACTTGTTCACCCTTTGAACCTTCAGCCACATGTGACATGAAGTTTTTATCCTGGAAGACCTTATTCCTGGTAGCCATCACCTCAGCTGGGCGAATTTCAGAGTTTACAAGCTTTGTGTGTTAATCGACCTTGCATATTTTCCACAGTGAGAGAGAGTATCGCTTCAGACTACCCCCTCCTTCCTGCCCAATCAGTCCATTGATTTGCCAGTCTTACGACTACGTTTTACTTGGAACGAAATCTTTCAGAAAGCCAGACCAGCTCTTCATGTCCTTTAAAGGCCCAAGATTGGGCTATGCCGTTTCCAAAGTCACCTTATCAAAGTGGTTAAGAGATTGCATTACCTTTGTTTATCAACAGAACAAATTAACTCTACCTACTAGAGTCCAGGCTCATTCCACCAGGTCAGTGTCCACTTCAGTGGCATTTCACTCCAGAACATCTGTGGAGGAGATTTGTGCAGCAGCTACTTGGGCAAACCCTCCACTTTATCATTCAGTACAAATTGGATATGGTCTCCAGGGGAAGTGTCCTTTGGCTCAATGCTGCTGAGGAATATCCTTCCATAGGTCCTCCCAGGACTTAAAGTAGCTAGGGACTCTGTCTCATCAGTAAGGAATGAATGAAGATTTACGTCTGATAAAGAAGTTATGTCCTTACCCTAACATTCCATCTGTGTTGTAGATCTTCATTTATTCTTTACGTCCCACCCTCCTACCACCTTCCGGAATACTGCTGGTGGTTTGGTTTTTGGTCCTGACTACTAGATAGGGCATTTGCTGAAATGAGGCCTCCATTTGTTCTATCCTTATGGGCAAACTCTATCTGAAGACAGGAGGAGAGAGGGGCGCTATGGGTATGACATGGCTTGAGATTTTTTTGGCTGGCGCAATCTTGTTGTATTGGCAGAGTCTGTTTCGAACTCTGAACCGAGACCATTCAGTAAGGAATGAATGAAGGTCTACAACACAGTTGGGACGTTCTGGTAAGGACCTAATTTTTAATATTCACAAATTACATATTTACAAAATTCCAGCTAGCTGGGCTGGAAGTATTTATCTTGTCATACTGTCCATATAGTTTAGGCTAGTGCAGTCAGTGGTCAGTATGAGCATGGTTCTGTTGTGTAAGTAAATTTACCATAACCGTAGATGTTTGACAGTAAGCAGGGTCCGTACAATGTGTAGCCTTCTGTAACAGTGAACACCTGTGTAAATTGCTGAAAGAAAACCAAATCCCCCGTTTGGTCCTCCCTGGATTCCAGCTGTTCAGACTTCCAAGTCAACCAGATCTTCTCTTCCCTGGCAGCTAAACTAATTATGCAACCATCTCAACAGTGAGTACTCCCCTCCAGGAGGGGGAGGATGCAAATGAACTTTTCTATGCTGGGTACAAAGTATAATGTAGGTAATTTTAGTGGTATCCTGAAGTATCCTCAACTTGGGAATGTGTTGAAATGAGTTTGGAGTAGCCAGCAAACCTACACTTTTTTTTTTGCCAAGAATCCTGTAGATGAGTTTCTGGTATCCCCATCCATAGTAGATTTATTATCTTGGTCAGAAGCAGATTGCATGCATGCAAAGAACATCAAGGAGATGGAGGTTTTTAATCCCTTTTTGGTTTATGCCAATTTGTCCTATTTAGGCTGTTAATTTGGTCTGGTCTTGTCCCCATTGTGTTCAGTGACTGTATGCCAGTAGCTATAGCAAGTCAGAGGCTGCAAAGGGGCCAAGTTTTTTTTCCTGTAGAGTTTCTGGCAGCACTGTATGCATGTAAGATGGTAACTGCACAGAAGTGTTTTGTGCAGCAATTTTTCTGTCCTTTGGAATGATATTGAACATGGCCAGGGACCAGATGAAGCTAGTAGCGAGACTGTGTTTAAGTGAGTGTTAACTTTGTATGGTTCATCTATTAATGTCCAATATTTAAAGTCTCAAGTCACTCAGACTCTGCGTCTTCAGACAGTTTTACTTTAATGGTATAGGGTTCTCAGTTGACAAAAGCATTGCACTAAGGTGAGAATTTCTAAGGAATATAAATCACACAAGTGGGAGATCTCACCCCAGTGTCTCTGGGCGGCCTGTTTAACTTGGCTACTCCTTTTGTGGCTGTTGCCAAGGATTCCTCTTCCTGTTGGCGTGGGAGCAGTTTGTCAAGGGTAGGCCAATCTACTGATCTTCTAGGACTCTCTTGCACTGCTACCAGTCACACCATCATTGAGGAAGAATTCACTCCTAGCTCATTAATACCATCACTACACACACAAATGTCAACCCACTGCTTTCTGGTAGTGGTCAATATTTGTGGAGAGGCCATTTCTCTAGTGAGCGGGACTTCGTGGCATACTGTTGTCACTTCTGGTGTGTCAGTCTCTTCACTTTACTGTAGGTTTGACACGGATGTGATTCACACCTCGGTTTTGTTCTTGGAAGTTATCCCATGGGCAGACTGCAGTTAAGATGCAGTACTTTCTACTGTTACACTATATACAAAGTACTATATTCTTCACTAGGAATCTTACAATTTCCAGATTACCTTTTATTTAAATGTAACTGATTTGTTTGAGTGACTGCTGAGTTAGTTTGCATGCAGATTACAGAAAACTTATCTGCCCACTGGAAACTGTCCCCACTGTTGCATAGCCAAAGTATGGCCTTGTATGAAAAGGGGTAATTTGTTATGCACCTCGCTGGCCTTGTTCAAGAGAAATCTTGACCAATGGATGGGAGATCGCAGATATACCCCAGGGATTACCTCAGTGTCACTGCTCAACAGAGGCACAGCAAAATATTGGGTATAGTTCCCCATACTAAAGGGGTGGCGTAAGCCACAAAACTATGGGCTAGGCTTGTAAATGCCCTCGGGCAGATAGCCTAGTATGAACCTATGAACCTATGTGTGTTCAGGAGAGTTTTTATTTGCTTAACTTTATTGGCACTACACAAGTACTTAAAGGTTAAAAATCAGCCCATTTTTTACATGGAGGGCATAGTTGCAGCAAAAAGGTCAACAAAAACTTGTGATGTGTAACATAAACCACGTCCTTTTGTAATCCTACTTTTATGTTTAAATAGAAGTACAGTCTTCAGTCTGTTCAGAACTTTGTAGTCTGTTATTTATGAGAGTGACATCTCCTTTCAATCCTTTGTTTGGCAGCAGCTCTTTAAAACTACTCAGATGCTGACTATCTCAGATGGAAGCCTAATGAAACCTCCTTCGTGATGGCATATTAAATGAACACATTGTGAAGCTTATGTGTAGCTTTACTTGCTAAATATACTTGGCTGTCTTGTACTTCTACCACTAGTGCATGTTTTGAAGGAGACTAAGCCACTGTATCTTGAAATTTAGGTAGATGGAAGTGTCTTGCCTGTGATGCTGACCTACTGACATCATAGCTACTCAGTAGGTCTAGGCTGTTTTTTTTTTTTTATTTTATTTTAATGTTTCAGGAGATGTATACTGGCTTGCCATTGTGAATCTCCACTGTGGATCTTCCCATGAGAAGTGAAGCTGTTCCTCAGAGAGACCCTGATTTTTGAAGACTCATTTAAAACAAAACTTCACACTCTGTCTTGGGTATCCAGTCTTATCTGGGAAGAAATAACTACTACTGTTTAAAAAAACACAGCTGTTAACGTCTAGATGTTCTTCATGTTTCACTGTTGCAGTCATTACATTTGGGTAATCCTGCTGGTAGGTTGCCCTCAGTCGGCCTGAATTCCAAAGTCTTGAGTCCTGCATCTGTTCCTGTCGCCCCTTCCCTGACATCAGGTAGTTAGGGGTATAAAAGATGCAGCCGACGTCATTTTCTTCAGTCTTTCTTGCTGTGCGGTGCCCGAAGCAGTTTGCAAGTGCCGGTCGGCCGACTCCTGAGATTTTCGTATTTGAGTTTCAGATCCAAAGTCTTCATTAAAAGCTAAGTCCCCGTTGGGGAAACTTTTTTTTTTTTCTTGCTCCAGACCGATGTCAGAAAAAGTTAATTGTATTTCTTGTGGGAAGCAAATATCTCATAAGGACTATCAATCTTACTGTATTCCTTGCCTAGGCCTTGACCACGACATTTCAAGTTGTCGGTTTTGTGCTAGATTTAACCAACGCACTATTAAGCGTTGGTACGATTTTGCATTAAGCTATTTTGGGCACAGATTTAATTATACAAAGTCGTCGGATAGCCATCTGACTACCTGAGTTCACAAAAAATGCAAAGAAAAAGACCGGCAACAGAGGTCCAAAACCGACAAAGCTTCTCCTAAGCCAGTCGCCGGTTCTCAGTGAGGCGCTTTTGCAGCCTCTGACGCCCGCTACATTAGTCGCAGGCCACTACCGACTCCCACTTGGAATCGGTCAGGCTGCTGGAAACTCAAGGTATTGGAGCCTCAGAAACTATTCCCTCAGATGGGTCCGGAGCCGCTGAGCAGACATCTGCTTCTGAGGGTGTATTCAAACCTAAACAATTATACATGAAACAGACTTTATCTTCAAAGGTAAAGATTAAAGCACCTTTAAAGACAAAGAAACAAGTTCACCAGCCACATGGACAGGCCTCCATGCCCAAAAAAACAGATGCTCAAAATGGCAGAAGACTTGATTACCTTGATCAGGGGTTCCCATCCCCCTCCTGATAAGAGGCCTAGGCAAGAGACAGACTATGAATCTTCAGATCAGGTTTCCATTTCCTCTGATTCCTCTTCTGATCAGGAATATTCACCCCCCCCCCCCCCCCCCCCAATGAGGATTCTGATGCCGAAGAATCTATTCCTTCAGCTTCTCCTCCTGAGGACTACTCTTTTGGGGAAACCTTGCATACCATGAGGGAGCATTCCCACTGGGAGAGCCAAGATTTTTCAGAATCTAAGAGGCTCAGGGACTTTCTTTTAACTAACCTCAACACAGGCATTTAGCTATTCCACCTGTTAGACATTGTAGATGTGTTTTCAGAGTCTAGTCTGACCCTTGACTCCTTACCTCTAGCTCCTGTTAAGCATGACAGATACTACAGGCTTCCTGACTCTCATAAATGCCTTTTCAAAAACCTTGCTGCAGACCCAGAAACTATTTCTCAGGGTCCCAAAGGGGTTAGGGCTTCCACTGCAAAAAACCCTACCCCCCTCCGATAGATTCTAGGGCACTGGATAGATGGGGAAAAAAGATTTACACACCTGCTACCTTGGCTATAAGGGCCTTAAACTGCCAGTTTCCTATGCTCAAATATCAGCAATATGTCATGACACTGCTTAAACAGAAAATGTTGGTAAATTCTGAATGTGCAGAAAACAAAGAAATGCAGGATTTATTGCATGCAGCTGAACAAGTTGGAAAGCATACTTTGCAATGTGGTTTTGATTCTCTAGAGGCCTCCTGCAGGGCCGCTGTTACGGGTTCTGTAATTAGGAGGCATGCCTGGTTTAAAAGAACAAAATCTGCCTGATCATGTCAAAGCTAAATTATTAGATGCACCATTACAGCATGATACCTTGTTTGGTGTTAAGGCAGAAGAGGTGTTAAAGAAAATGGAGGACAAAACTAAATCTATGCAAACAGTCAAAGATTTTTTTACAGGTACGGCCACCTAGGTTTAGCAGACACTGGCCTACAAAGAATTGGTCCTTTCCAGTGTCAGGCAGACCTCAAAGGGGCAGATCCCAGCCTCAAGGTTAGTACAGGTCTAAACAATGGGGTGCTTCTACCTCCAAAAGTGGAGAAAACAAATTACAACCATACAGGAAACAGTCCCAATGACTTCCCCCTGCCTGCACCAAGCACTTATCTTCTGGCAGCACCCTTAGGGGAAAAATAGCACTTTTTTTCTCAAAATTGGCACATTATAACCCAGGGCAAATGGGTTCTAGACATAGTGTCACAAGGCTACGAGTTTCACTTCCATACCCTGCCAAAGGGAAACGGTTGGCCAGACCTGCCAAAAAAATCAATGGGCAGAGGTTCAAAAACAAGTCTCATCCCTCATGGACATGGGGGCTATTCAAGTGCCACAGCAAGAGCAGGGACAAGGATTTTACTCAAGACTGTTCTTGGTACCCAGAAAGGACAAAGCATGGAGACCAATACTGGACCTATCTATTCTAAACACTTTCCTGGATATACCAAAAGTCAAGATGTTGACCTTGCATCAGCTTCTGCCCATGCTGGGCAGAAACACTTGGCTCGTGACTTTAGACCTAAAAGAGGCATACCTGCATGTCCCAATCGAACAATCATGCAGAAGATACCTCCGATTCAAGGCTGGCTCAAAGCATTACCAATTCTCTGCACTGCCCTTTGGCTTATCTACTGCGCCCAGGGTCTTCACAAAGTGCCTGGCACCAGTAATTGCTTTCTGCAGACAGAGGAATAGAAATATTTCCTTACTTGGACGACTGCCTCATTCAAGCAGAGAACAAGGACATTCTACTACAGCATCTGGCGTTTGTGAAAAGACTTAATGTGCCTAGGGTACACAGTCAACGAAAAGAAATCAAAATTAGTACCCTCTCAAGAGGTAGTATTCCTGGGTGCAAGCTTAAATACAACTGCCCAGATGGCTTATCTCACGCTAGACAAAGGCAACTGACTACCTATTTCAAGGAAATGGCAACAAAGGCCCAGTTATCTGCAAGAAAAATTCTGTAGGCTTTGGGCTTCATGGCATCCTGCATCCTACTAATTCCATATGCAAGACTGCATATGAGGAAACTTCAATGATACCTAAAACGTGTCTGGACACAACATTGCCACAGCCTGGAAACAATGATTACTCTCATTCCCTGCCTGCAACAGGAGTTTCGATGGTGGGCAAAGGCTTGTCACCAAAACAAGGGACAGCCATTCTCACTACCCCGGCCAGGCAGAACCTAACAACGGATGCTTCAGATTATGCCTGGGGGGCCCAAATGACAGGAAGAGGCATTCCTCGCACCTGGTCCACAAACCAAATGCATCTATATATCAATCAGAGAGAGATGCTAGCTGTTCATAATGCCCTGACAGCCTTCAAGGACCTAATTCATCCGGGTCAACTACTAATAGAGACAACAACACTGTCATGTGGTACATAAGCAGGGGAGCACGCATTTTTACCCCCTTTGCAGACTAGCCATGGCTTTATGGGAAACTGCATTGACTTACCAAGTTCATCTGCAGGCACAATTCCTGCCAAGAAAGGAAAATTCTCTGGCAGACTAAGCAGAAACCTCATGGATCCCCACGAGTGGCACCTGGATCCACAAGTCTTCAGCATGACAACAAAGAAATGGGGACGCCCGGGCATAGATCTATTTGCCTCCCCTCACAACTAGCAACTAAAAAGATTTTGCACAAGGACTTCTCACAGACAAGCATGGAAAGTGGGTGCCTTATCTTTCAGTATATGCCTTTCCTCCACTGCCTCTTCTCCCCAAGGTACTCCTAAAGGTCTGACAAGAGAAACCAAAAATTATTCTGATTGCCCCAGACTGGCCCTGCCAGTATTTGTATCGGATCTTAAGGAACTTGTCTCAAGGCCCAGCCTGGACCTTACCTCAAATACCTCATCTACTGTCCCAACAAAACAATCAGATTCTGCACAGCCAACTCAGGACTTTAAACCTGGCAGCATGGCGGATAATGTAGCCATACAAAGCACACCTCTCTGTAAAGCTGTGATGGATGTCATTTTGGAAGCCAGAAGGCCTAGTACTAGAAAACCTTTGCTGGAAAATGGAAGAGATTTTTGTGCTTGGAACTGATACAGCTGTACCAAATATTCCTCAGATTTTACAATACTTAACTGAGCTGCCAGACAAAGGCTTATCTTTTTCTTCAATTAAAATTCATGCCTCTGCCATTTCGGCTCATTACAATACAGAGCCACCACTCTCTTCTCGTCCTTTATTAAGGCAGTACCTCAGAGGAGCCAAAAATTTAAGGCGTCCAAGGAGATTGCCAATACCTGCATGGGACCTCAATTATGTCTTGGAAAACCTCACCTTACCTCCTTTTGAGCCAACTGCTACTGCGGGTATAAAGTTTTTATCTTGGAAAACAGCTCTGCTATTAGCTGTAACTTCTGCAAGACGAGTGTCAGAGCTACAGGCTCTCATGGCTGTGGAGCCTTTTATCATTTTTTATCCAGACAGGGGGTCTCAGAGGACAAACCCTACATTTATGCCTAAGGTGGTGTCCAGTGTAGCCCTTAACCAAACTATTCATTTGCCAACTTTTTATTTAAATCCACAGAACAAGGGGGAGAAAAGTCTGACTTACGCAGACAACTTAGATTCTATTTGGACAAAACTAAAGTTTTCAGAAAGACAGAACAATTTACTAGTGGCATATGTTGCAGGATCACAAGGAAAGCCCATCTCCAAGCCGACTATTTCTAAGTGGATAGGCCACTGCATTCATTTCTGCTACTCACAACATGGCAAGCTAGTGCCTAAGGGCATTAGGCCACATTCAACCAGAGCTGCAGCCACTTCTGCAGCCTTTCTCAGGGGAGTACCAACCAAAGACATTTTAGAGGCTGCTACTTGGAGTTCAGTGCATACCTTTACAAAGCATTACAATCTGCCACTTTACTCTAAATCCAGGGCAGGCTTTGCCACTGCAGTTCTGCAGGGCCTCATAGCTGCTCCTAATGTTTAGCTCCAGCCCCTCAACCATATCTTTGGGACTCTACCCAAATGTAATGACTGCAACAGTGAAACACGAAGAACATAGTACAGTTGTGTACACTTACCATAAATGCAGATGTTCAAGTGTATTTACTGTTGCAGTCCAGGTTACCCACCCGCCACCCCCCTTATTTCTGCTGGAACTTATCTTTACTTCTCTGATCTATACAACCTATGTGGTGTATTTGCTTGTAGATGAAGGTAAACTATTTTGGTGCATGTATTTTTTTATATATATATATATATATATATATATATATATATATATTTAGCCTACCCTTTTGGGGGCACCTGACATCTGGGGCAAGAAAAACTGAAGAAAATGGCATCTGCTGCATCTTTTATACCCCTGACGTCAGGGAAGGGGCAACAGCAACCGATGCAGGACCCAAGACTTTGGAATTCAGGCCAACTGAGGGCAACCTGCCAGCAGGATCACCCAAATGTAATGACTGCAACAGTGAATACACTCTCTAACATCTACATTTATGGTAAGTGTACACATCTGTACTTTACTCTCCTCAGAAAACTTTTTTTGGAGGCACTTGTGTTACTGTGACTGTAAAAATTTCTGAGCTTTGAGCCCGGGTGTGCAGCGAAGCTTATATTGCATCGGGTATTGTGACACATTCAGCTTAATCCTTCATTTTGTGATGGGTGCATCTGAAATGCACGTCATTTGGCTGTTGGTCATAACTCGAAGGAACTTGCACCTTTTGCATATTCAGAGGCAGAGTGATGTTATCTGGAAAAGAACTAGACTTTGTTTGCCAGTAAAGTCTTCCCATTTCCAGCTGTGGTCTGTGGAAAAAAGATTCACAGCATTGTTATAATAGGCAACATTAGGTTAGAAAATGGTTATGCCGTTTATATGTGTAATGTTAAATTATTTAATTATAGTAGTTCCATTAAAATACTAGGAACAAAAACAGTTTAAAATGCCATGTAAAATTGGTAAACGTTTAAAATACTATTTGGTATTTACCATAAGTTGTAGAAAGGAAAAGTAAGTCTTTCCAATACATTTATAAAATTGGGGGGGTATATAGTTGTCCTGATTTATGTAGTAATAAAGATGTAAGCTGATGAGTATTGTTAATATGATTAATTTTTTATTACAGTACTGGTGTAGGAAAATAGCAGTGGCGTTTGGAGATCTTGTGTGATTATGTGCACATTATTCCGCTTTCCTTGTAGTTCTCTCCCATACTGATTGGACTGTTGCCTATAGCCTTGTGTCCAAGAGTTACAGTATGTTTACTTCTAGAGACACACACACACAGAGATGGAGACACACACACACACACACAGAAATGGCGACAGACACACACACACACACACAGAAATGGCGACAGACACACACACACACACACACACACACACACACACACACACACACACACACACACAGATGGAGACACACACACACACACACACACACACACACACACACACACACACACACACACACACACACACACACACAGATGGAGACACACACAGACACACACACACACACACACACACACTGAGATGGAGACGCACACAGACAGACACACACACAGAGACGGATGCACGCGGACGGATGCTCGCGGACAGACGCACGCGGACAGACAGGGATTAGAGTATCCAATCCACCTGCTGCATGTCTTTGGGATGTGGAGCACCCAGAGGAAAATTTAATTACATACATGAATGCATGTTTACATGTTTGAGTGTACTTGATAATCAGGAAAGAGGGCTGGTCATCTTACCCTTTTCAGTTATAATAGTGACCAAAAAATTAACGGTATAGCAGAAATGAACAGTTGGAAATACACTGATTATACAAAGTATCCACGTTTACAGTGGCAGTTGTAGAATTGTTGCTGTGGAACTTGCTAGTCATTCTATGTGAAATTATTGAAAAATGTATGAAGTGGCTGTTAATGTTTTTTTGCAACCGTTACATGAGAAAATTCTCAACGTAACTAATTTTTCTTAGTAGGGTCTGTGTAGTTGTGTGCTCACCTTGACTGTAGATATTGGGTCATTGCAGCAGTTGGGAGTTGCACCCACCATCTCATTCTTGTAGAGGGCTATGCTTTCTCTGGTTCAGCGGGCAGTTTTAGGAGGAGGCAAGGCATCCATCACAATCTTAAAACGTCAGTATGCCACAGTACTTCAGGAGAGATTCAGTTTTGTGGGCCTCCTGGCATTTCAGCTGTTTCACTCTGGAGAGGCTGTGATTAGCGGAACAAATGGGTTATTTGGGTCTCCAGAGACTTTCACCATGATGCTGCCTTATCAGGTAAGAGAATAGGACCAGCTGTGTTCAGGCTTTTTACAAAGCTATGGAATGCAGACTACAACCTGTAAAGATTTCTATTGCAGTAGTGTCCATGCATACACCTGTTATGGTGACTATTCTTGACATCTGTTGTATCTGCAAATTCTGTATGCATTAGCCAGTTTGTCACTTCCCCGGCTAAACAATTTTTCTTAATGGAGAGTGTTTGGAGGGAGCAGTACATTGTGGGATGGGAAGTTGTCAACGTGGAAAAAAATTCTACTTGTCTATCAGTTATAGATGCAGTAAATTTATAGGTGGACGGCCGCTCAGAATCCGGTACTGAGGTTGTACCCTAGAATAGTTAATCAGAAATGTCAACTGTCCAGAAGAAGATGTTCGCAATGTCCTTCAAGAATGCAACTGCAGTCATAACATATGGGTTGTCCTGCCTCAGGCAGCCCTCGGTCGGCCGGATTCCAAAGTCTGGGTCCGGTGTCGGCTGGTGTCGCCTCCTCTCCGTCAGAACGGCTGGAGTATAAAGGCATCGGCCGACGCCATCTTCAGTCTTTCTTGCCGCGCGGTGCCCGAAGCAGAAGCAGTTAGCAAGTGCTGGTCTGTCAGCTCCTGTGTTTTCAGTACCGTCATCTAAAAGCTAAGTACCCCGTTGAGGAACATTTTTTCTTGCCTCAGCCGATGTCAGAACAAATTGAGAAAGTTAATTGTTTGTCTTGTGGTAAACAAATACCTCATAAGGACTTCCATTCTTATTGCCTTCCTTGCCTGGGCCCAGACCACGACGTCTCGGCCTGTGCTGCCTGTGCTTGCTTTAATAAGCGCACTCTCAGGTGCCGGGCAGAATTAGCCGAAGACTTTTCCGGTGAATCTTTTGCTTATATCATGCCGTCGGAACTACCGACAACTCAATCTACCAAAAAACGAAAGGACCGGGACAGACATCCTCGGCCCGCGTCCTCCACCGATACTCTTCCTAAACCCTCCACGAGTCCTTCGGTCCCTTCGGAAGCGGTAATTCAACCGCTCCAGGCCGACACAGCGTTAACGCGTCCTTCGGTCTCTGAGTCTACACCGGTGCCGGTTGTTGATTTTCCTCCAGAAACCGAAGTTCTGGATCTACCCGACACCATTCCTGTGGACAAGGTTACTCCTGCACGTGGGTCAGCTAGGCCTCCTGTATCCATGTCCATCAAGGCCTTTACACATGCTAAGGCCGCCAACCAGGCCAAGGCCCATCCTAAACCTACTGCCCAGGCCCCTTCTGATAAACAGTTCATGTCTCTTGCTGCAGATCTTATTTCTCTTATCGGGGGGTCTCAGCCTCATCCAGACAGAGGTTCTCAGCCGCCTGCAGAGAAAAGGCCCAGACCTGAGCAGGCCGACAACGTCTCTTCAGATGAAGCCTCTGCGGATTCTGAGCATTCAGATACCCAAGAAGAATCCTTCCAGGCCTATGAGGACTCTGATGCTGAGAAATCAATTCCCTCTGCCTCTCCTCCAGAGGATTTTTCGTTCGGTGAAGTCCTACACTATGAAAGAGCATTTTAAATGGCAGGGTCAGGAATTCTCTGATGCCAGGAAAAGGCTACGTACCTTCCTCAAGCTACCCCAGCACAGACCTTTAGCTATCCCTCCAGTTATGGATGTCCTGGATGATGTTTTCTCCGACTCCAGTGCTACCCCTGATTCTCTCCCTCCTGCTCCTGTCAAGCCTGACAGATATAGGGTCCCTGACGCCCACAAGCATCTCTTCAAGGCCCATTCTGTGGATCTAGAAACTATTTCACAGGGCCCCAAGGGAGTGGCTACTTCCACAGCCAAGAATCCACTGCCAGCGGCTAGGGAAGCTAGGTCCCTGGAGAGATGGGGTAAAAA
The DNA here is from genome assembly GCF_019279795.1 of Protopterus annectens. Taxonomy (NCBI): domain Eukaryota; kingdom Metazoa; phylum Chordata; order Ceratodontiformes; family Protopteridae; genus Protopterus; species Protopterus annectens. The sequence goes on from NC_056728.1 coordinate 930,061,721, forward strand.
AGTTTATACCTCTACCACCCTGGCCATGAGGTCACTTAACTGTCTTTTTCATATGTTTCAGTACCAGGATTTTTTAATGGATGATTTACAGAAAAAGCTAGCCTCTCCTGAGCCTATTGATAGAAAGGCATTGCAGGATTCAGTACATAACACTCAGCAGATTAGCAATCATTTTCTTCAGTGTGGTTATGATGCATTGGTGGCTTCATGTAGGGCAGCTATGACTGGGGCTGTTATACGTAGACATGCTTGGTTAAAAGAACAGCCACTGCCAGACCATGTTAAAGTAAAATTACTTGATGCACCTCTGGAAAAACAGAAGCTTTTTGGTGCTAATGCACAAGATGTGTTGAAGTCCATTGAGGAGAAAGCTAAATCAGTACAGACAGTCAAAGATTTCCTCCAGGTTCAGCCACCCAGATTCAGCAGAAATTGGCCTTCAAAGAATTGGTCCTTTCCAGACACTGACAAGTTTCAAAGGGGAAAAAACAGGCGTGCCCGAGGTAGAGGGCAATACCGAGGCTCCTACAGGGGCCGCCAATGGCAACCACCAAATCAAAGAAGTGGTGCAGGCAGTCCAGCTGCACCACAAGGACAACCACAATGACTTGACTTTCATACCGTCTACCAAGGCTCAGAGAAGCACCTTTGGGCGGAAAATTATCCTTTTTCTCAAAAAACTGGCATATCTTAACCAAGGACAACTGGATTCTGGATTTAATAGACGAAGGTTACAGATTCCACTTCCATACTTTAAGACAAGGCATGCCAAACCTGCCACTTCATCAAAGGGCAGAGGCACTCATTCAAGTTTCAAAGCTGTTAAATATAAAAGCAATAGAAAGGGTCCCTCCACAGGAACAAGGACAGGGATTTTATTCAAGACTGTTCCTTGTTCCAAGAAAGGAAAACAAATGGAGGCCTATACTGGACTTGTCTACTCTAAATACTTATCTCATTGTGCCAAAGTTCAAAATGCTGACGTTGCAGCAACTCCTTCCCATGCTGGACAAGGGGTCTTGGCTGGTCACTCTGGACCTCAAGGAGGCATACCTGCATGTCCCAATCAGACAAAGCTGCAGAAGATACCTCAGATTTCTTGCAGGGACAGAGCATTATCAATTCTCAGCATTGCCGTTTGGCTTATCTACTGCGCCCAGAGTGTTCACTAAATGCCTGGCATCAGTAGTGGCACACTGCAGACTCCAGGGGATTCAAATATACTCCTACCTGGACGACTGCCTCATACAAGCAGACAACAAACAAACCTTGATAGCAAACTTGGACTATGTCATTCAATTACTACAGGCCTTGGGATGCACAGTCAACATTCAGAAATCAAGACTTCTGCCATCCCAACAAATTATTTTCCTAGGAACCAAACTGGACACAAAAACACAAATGGCTTATCTCTCAGAGGAAAAACAGCAGTTACCAGAGTACTTCAAAGGCCTAGCAAAGCTCTCCCAGCTGACTGCAAGGAAAATCCTGCAGGCCCTGGGGTTCATGGCATCTTGCGTTCTTCTGATACCTTTGGCAAGACTTCATATGAGAAAGCTGCAATGGTATTTAAAAAGCTTATGGTCCCAACACAGCCAAAGCCTAGAGGATGTAATCCCACTCATTCCATGTCTGCAAAGAGAATTTTTGTGGTGGGCTCAAGCAAGTCAGTTAAACAAAGGCATGTCCTTCAACAAACCTCAAGCAGGTCAAATGATTACAACAGACGCCTCCGACCATGGATGGGGGGCGCACATGGAGGGCAGATGCATTCAAGGTCAATGGACACCAAGGGAAAGACATCTGCACATAAACCAAAAAGAGATGTTGGCAGTGATGCATGCAATCGAGACTTTTGAAAAATCACTTCAAGAAGGACATTTGCTAATAAGGACAGACAACACCACGGTTATGTGGTATATAAACAAGCAGGGAGGTACTCATTCTTATCCCCTCTGCAGACCAACAATGATTCTCTGGGAAAAATCCCCAAGTCTGAAGATACATTTGCAATCCCAGTTTGTGCCAGGCAAGGACAATGTACTGGCGGACAAGCTGAGCAGAAATTTCTTGGATCCACACGAATGGATGCTGCATCCTCACATTTTCTCACAAATAAGGACATGGGGAAGACCGGACATAGATCTCTTTGCTTCTCACATGAATCATCACCTGGAAAAGTTCTGTACAAGGACCCACCATCCTCTAACCTGGAAAACAGATGCTCTCTCCTTCAGCTGGAATTCCCTAACAATTTATGCATTCCCTCCTCTACCACTGCTGACCAAGGTGATACTGAAGATCAAAGCAGAACAACCAACAGGCATTTTGATAGCTCCAGACTGGCCAAGGCAGCACTGGTACCCATTGCTGTTGAGCATAACTCGGACCAAACCGTGGCCTCTGCCCCTATGGCCTCTGCTTCTAACACAACACAATTACAGGACTGTTCATCAAAACCTGAAAACATTGCATCTGACAGCCTGGAGGTTACCATAACTCCTTCCGATATCTCTTTCCAAAAAAGTTCAAGAGATCTTATTGGAAGCACGCAGACCTTCCACCAGAAAAACTTCAGCCAAGTGGAAGAGATTCATCATCTGGAATGCTAACAGGGGTCAGGATACAACAGTATTGAGTATACCTTAGGTATTGGAATACTTGGCAGAAATGTTTCATACTGGTCTCTCATATTCTTCAATAAAGATTCATGCCTCAGCAATCTCAGCAAAATACAATTGTGATCCACCTGTGTTTTCACATCCTTTGCTAAGACAGTTCCTAAGAGGGATAAAGAATATCAAACCTCCCAGGAAACCGCCAGTACCTGCATGGGACCTCAATTTCGTCTTGGAAAAATTAACTCTTCCTCCCTTTGAACCAGCAGTAACTTCAGAAATGCAATTTCTCTCATGGAAAACGGTTTTCCTATTGGCAATCACATCAGCAAGAAGAGTCTCTGAGATACAGGCACTCATGGCAGTACCTCCTTTTCTCATTTTTCATCAGGACAGAGTCTCTCTAAGAACCAATCCTTCATTCATGCCAAAAGTAATTTCCAGGGTGTCCTTAAATCAAGCCATTCACCTGCCTACTTTCTTCCCCAATCCTCAAAACAGGGGGGAAGCACTGCTGCATACTTTGGACATACACAGACAACTACGCTACTACTTGGACAGAACTAAGGCCACCAGAAAGTCTGACCAACTGCTTGTAGCCAATGCTGCTGGAGTACAAGGAAAAGCAATCTCCAAACAAACAATTTCTAAATGGATTGGACACTGCATCAGATTCTGCTATTCTTTTCATGGAAAAGGTGTGCCAGCCAATATTAGGCCACACTCACCAGAGCTATAGCCACATCCTCAGCTTTCCTAAGAGGAGTGGCTACAAAGGACATTCTAGAGGCTGCTACATGGAGCTCCGTGCATACATTTACCAAGCACTACAACCTGCCTTTATACTCCAGATCCCGAGCAGGCTTTGCTTCGGCAGTCCTTCGGCAGTCCTGCAGGGCATTTTAGCTACACCATCACTTTCTTAGTTCCAACCACCCCCAGCTTGGCTATGGTATTCAACCCATATGTTATGACTGCAGTTGCATTCTTGAAGGACATAGTACAGTTTTGTACCTACCATAAATGTCGATGTCCGATAGATATGCAACTGCAGTCGGATTTTCCCACCCTCCTACCCCTCTGCAACCTTCTTTATGGGTCCACTACCCCTATTCCTATTAGCTGGGTCCACTACCCCTATTCCTATTAGCTGGGGATATCTCCTATGGTGTATCTGTTTATTACTGTTGTGCATGTCTGGAATTGTTTATCCATTCACCAAATTTAGCCTTCCTAGGAGGGCACCTGGCATCTAGGGCAAGAAACACTGAAGAAGATGGCGTCTGCCGATGCCTTTATACTCCAGCCGTTCTGACGTCGGAGAGGAGGTGCCACCAGCCGATGCCGGACCCAGACTTTGGAATCCGGCCGACCGAGGGCTGCCTGAGGCAGGACAACCCATATGTTATGACTGCAGTTGCATATCTATCGGACATCTACATTTATGGTAGGTACAACACTGTACTTTTCACTGTTGCAGTCATCACACTTGGGTTGTCTGCCTGCAGGTTGCCCTCAGTCGGCCCGAATACTAGGGTCTTGGGATTTCTGCATCAGATGCTGTTGCTTCTTCCATGATGTCAGGTTGTCAGGGATATAAAACGGGCAGCTGATGCCATTACATCAGTCTTTCTTGCCGAGAAGGAGCCCAAAGCAGTTTGCAAGTGCCGGTTGGCTGCTACCTGAAATTTTCATTTTTCGAGTTTCAAACATGAAATCTTCTAAAGCTAAGTACCCCGTTGGAGATTCTTTTTTTCTTGCTCTACCTGATGTCAGAAAAGGTTAACAATTGTCTTGCCTGTGGAAAGCAAATACCTCACAGATTTTCATTCTTACTGCGTCACCTGTTTAGGTCCAGACCACTATGTCAGTTTTGTGCCTTGTTTAACGCCCGAACCATTTGTCATTGGGCTATCTTTGTCACTAAATTCTTTCGCTGTCATTCTCATTCTGAAATGCCTTCGATAAGCCATCCGACTACCGATCTTCTGAAAAAATGTAAAGATAACGACAGACTGCATAGGTCCAAAACTGACTGACTACGCTTCTGTTAAGCTAGTCACCAGTCCGCTGGTACTTAGTGCGGCACCTTTGCAGCCCCTGATGCCCGCTTCTACAGATTCACAGGCCTGTGCTGAGACCCATTCAGAGTCCGGTATGCCGCGAGATGCTTCTTAGACTGTGGAACCTGCGGATGTCTCTACTCTGGATAGATCCAGAGCCACTGTGCAGGCACCGGCTTCTGACGGTGTATTCTGGCCTATAAATGTTCGCATTAAACCGACAACTTCATTTTTAGCTAAAACTACCGAGTTTCTCATGCCCAGACTATGTACTGCACCTAGAAGGCTGATGACCAAAAGCGCATGCTCAAGTTCCCATGCCACAAAAACAAATTCTTAAAATGACTGAAGACCTTATTACCCTAATTAGGGGAGATTTGAGTTTCCTTCTGATTCTACAAACCAGGAGTCCAATGACTCTGACCATTCTGATTACCAGGACATTCCCTTATCAACCTATGAGGATTCAGATGCAGAGGAATCAATTTCCTCTGCTTCCCAACCAGAGGATTTTCTTTTGGTGATACCTTGCATACTTTTAAGAGAACATTTCCACTAGGAATGCCAGGGCTACCCTCAGTCCAAAAAGAGACTCAGAGAATTTTTAGAGTTGCCTCAGCACGGGCTTCTAGCTATCCCCCGTGTTCTGGATATTGTAGATGTCTTCATGGAATCCACTGTTACTCCAGACACTTTACCACCGGCCCCTAGAAAACCTGACTGGTACTACAGAGTACCTGATTCTCTCAAATTTCTCTAAGAATCCTACTGTAGATCCAGAGACCATTTCCCAGGGACCTGAAGGCATTAAGGCTACTACAGCCAAAAACCCTACCCCTTCAGACAGGGATTCCAGAGCTTTAGACAGATGGGGTAAGAAGGTATATACATCTGCAACTCTTGCCATCAGGGCGTTGAATTGCCAGTTTCACATGTTGAAATACCAGCAACATGTTATGGAACTAATTAAACAAGAAATGGTGTTACTTCCAGATTGTGCAGAAAATAAAGATTTACAAGAGTTAATGCATTCTGCAAACCAAGTTAGCAAGCATACTTTGCAGTGTGGCTTTGATGCCCTAGACACATCTTGCAGGGCTGCAGTCATGGGGTCTGTACTGAGAAGGCATGCTTAGCTGAAAGAACGAACCTTGCTAGATGTCAAATCAACAATTACTAGACGCTCCTTTAAATCAGCCTGATTAAAACATACTTTTACTTTTTCGCCCCCCTCCTCTCATGCTTTTTAACAAACCCCACCCCTGTGAGTCACTGACTGTTGACTACCAACCCCTTTTTTACGTGCTCTTTCTCCTGCCTTGTCTCTACTTTATTTTTTATTTTTTTCTTTTTCTTTTCTTTCCCTTACTTTGTGATTTTGGATTTAAGTTTCTTGTCTCTCAAATGAATGTTGATGCTTAATTATGTTAACTGTTGCATGATTGCATTTGCAACTCCTCTGTAGAATTAAAATATGATTATCCTATATCTACTCTGTCTCTGTATGTACAGTGTTCACAATACTAACTTCTGTACTTGTTATGCTGTATAATTGTAGCTAGTCTTTTATTTGCTAAGTTTTTTAATACCTTAATGAATTTGTACATGGAGCTTTTCTCCCCGGGCCTCTGCTGAAAATGGATATGTATCCAGCTAGACTAGCCCGGTCAACAAAAATAAATAAATAAAATAAAAAATAAAAGTTTGTTTGGTACCAAAGCAGAAGTTGTTCTTAAAAAGTTGTATAAAAAAGCTAAATCTATGCAAACTGTTAGCCACCTAGTTTCAGTAAGCATTGGCCTTCTAAAAACTGGTCCTTTCCAGCCCCTTCCAGGCCTTCAGCCCAAACCCAGGGGAAACAGGCTACCCAGACTACAGTCTCAGGGTATGCAGAGATGTAAACAATGGAGTGCTCCCACCTCAAAAACATGGAGTGGTAAGCCACCCCCTTATGGAAAAAGTTCACAGTGACACTTCAATTATCCTTCCCAGCCCTGCCCAATTACTTGTGCCCGTAGGAGGAAATTTGCCCTTCATGCAAAAAAACTGGATGTCCATTACTCAGGGGTACAGATTCTACTTCCACTCACTACCAACCCCAAGCGGGTTTCCAGACCTTCCTCCAAACCAGTGGGCAGAGGCTCAGAAGCAGGTGCTTTCCCTGCTCAGTAACAGCTATTCAACCTGTTTCAGTAGAACAAAGGGGGCAGGGTTTCTACTCCAGACTTTTCCTGGTGTCCAGAAAAGAGGGCTCTTGGTGCACAATCCTAGATCTGTCAATTCTCAACACCTTTTTGGTGGTCCCAAAATTCAAGATGCTTACTCTGCAACAGCTTCTCCCTATGCTAGCCAAGGATGCATGGTTAGTCACTCTAGACTTAAAAAAAGCTTATCTGCACATCCCCATAAGGGAGTCATGCAGAAAATATCTATGCTTCAGGGCAGGCTCTATGCAGAAAATATCTACGCTTCAGGGCAGGCTCTATGCACTATCCGTTCTCTGCACTTCCCTTTGGCTTATCTGTTGTGCCCAGAGTATTCACAAAGTGCCTGGCTCCAGCCTTTGCATGTTGCAAGCAGAGAAATATCCAATTTTTCCCATACTTGGACGATTGCCTGATTCAGGTGGACAGTCAGGAATTGCTACTTCAGCACCTGGCATTTGTAAAAAGCCTTCTCACTCCTTTGGGGTACAGCATCAACGAAAAGTCACAACTGGTGCCCAGTCAAAAGATTGTATTCTTGGGAGCAAGCTTGGATGCAACTTCCCAGATGGCATTTCTCACTCCAGAAAAACAGGTCTATCTGACCAGCTACCAGAATCCAGCTTATCTGCAAGTTAATACTGCACGCCTTAGGGTTTATGGCCTCCTGTATTGTGCTAATTCCATATGCAAGACTGCATATGAGGAAACTTCAGTGGTACTTTGTTTCCAGGTTCTGAGAATGTTAGCACCAAAGACCATCATTCCACTCATATACCGTGTGTAAGGGCAGAGTTCCTTTGGTGGGCAGAAGCATGCAACCACAACATGACGCTGCCTTTCACTCAACCCCTCACCACCCAAACCCGGACTTAGACGCATCAGACTATGTATGGGTGGCTCACATGGTAGGCAAATGCATTCAGGGCCACTGGAACCCAGGCCAAATTGTCCTGCACATCAAAAAGAGATGCTAGCTATACAGAATGCTCTGACAGCCTTCAAATACCTTAATACTTCCAGGACAGCTGCTGATAAAAACAGACCAAACACCACAGTTGTGTGGTACATAAACGAGCAGGGGGGAAGACGTATTCTTACCCACTCTGCAGGTTAGCCATGGCCCTGTGGAACACAGCTTTGAGCAACCAAGTGCATCTACAAGCTCAGTTCCTGCCAGACAAACAAAATTCACTGGCAGATGACTTGCAGAAATCTCCTATACCCACACTAGTGGAAATTGGAGCCCAGCACCTTCAGCCTTCTGATCCAGAGGGAAGGGACACCGGCGGTGGACCTCTTTGCCTCCCTTGAGAACCACCAATTGAGCAAATTCTGCACCAGAAACCCTCACAGCAGGGCCTGGAAAGTGGAAGCCCTATCCATCCAATGGGGAAAACCTCTTAATTTATGCCTTCCCTCCTTTCAAAAGTACTACTCAAGATGAAATGGGACGGGCCAAAGCAATTCGTATTGCTGCAGTCTGGTCACTGCAGTACTGGTACCCATTCTTATGCAGTCTGACAACAGTGCCACCCTGGCTCCTTCACCACACTCCTAGCCTGATGTCCTTCAAGGATGCATCTGCAGTCCTAACGTATGGGTTGTCCTGCCTCAGGCAGCCCTTCGGTCGGCCGGATTCCGAAGTCTGGGTCTGGCCTCGGCTGATGTCGCACTTCACCCGACGTCATAGCTGCTGTTTATTGGGTATAAAGGCATCAGCCGACGCCATTTTCCTCCGTCTTTCTTGCCGCGCGGTGCCCGAAGCAGAAGCTGTTGGCAAGTGCCAGCCGGTCAGATCCAGAGATTTCTACTACCGAAGACTTCTAAAAAGTTAAGTACCCCGTTGGGGACTCTTTCTTGCCTCAGCCGATGTCAGAAAAAGTAAATAATTTAACTTGTGGGAAACAAATACCTCATAAGGATTTCCAGTCTTAATGCCTTCCTTAGGCCCAGACCACGACGTATCAGCTTGTCTAGCCTGTGCTTCCTTCAACCGACGGACACTTAGACGTCGCTCGGAGTTTGCAGAGGAGTTTTTTGGTCCCGCTTTTGCTTACAAAATGCCGTCGGAGACTCAGACTTCACAATTAGCTAAAAAGCGTAAGGAAAAGGACCGACACTCGCGGTCTGCGGTTTCGGCCGAAACCACGGTTAAGCCAACCGCGAGTGTGTCTGTTTCGGCTGAAACAGAGTCCTCTGTTCTTCCTTCGGCCGAAAGCATGCCTCCGATAGCAGAGGCCTCACACAGCATGGCTGAATCTGCTACTGAAATTTCCTCTGCTGTAGCAGGCACCCAGGATTTATCAGATACTATTCCTTTAGACATATCTACTCCTGCACGTGGAGCTGCTAGGCCCCCTGCATCTATGTCTATCAAGGCTTTTTCTAGGGCTAAAGCAGCTAAATCCTCTAAGGCCTTGCCTGCTAAAACCCCCTCACACAGGCCTACCTCTAGTTCCCAAATACTCAGCCTGGCTGAGGATCTCATTTCCTTGATCAGGGGATCCCAACCTCACCCAGACAGGGCCTCTCAACCCCCTCCAGAGAAGAGGCCTAGAGCAGAGCCCCCGGATCCAGTTTCTACAGACTATTCCTCGGATGATTCAGAAAACTCAGATCCTCCAGAAGGCCCATATTCTCCTTATGAGGATTCTGATGCAGAAGACTCCATTCCTTCTGCCTCTCCTCCTGAGGAATTTTCTTTTGGGGAAACATTACATGCTATGAGAGAGCATTTTCAATGGCAGGGCCAGGATTTTTCGGATTCAAGGAAAAGGCTAAGGACCTTTTTACATTTACCACAGCATAGGCCTTTAGCCATTCCTCCAGTACTAACAGTTGTTGATGATGCATATAATGATGCCTGTACTGCCCCTGACTCTCTTCCCCCGGCCCCTGCCAAGCCCGATAGATATTACAGGGTCCCGGACACACACTTTCACTTGTATAAGGCTCCTATTGCAGGTCCTGAAACCATTTCACAGGGCCCCAAAGCTGTAGCAGCTGCCTCTGCCAAAAAACCCCTCCCCTCTGAAAGAGAATCTAGAGCATTAGAGAGATGGGGTAAAAAAGTTTATACTTCTGCTACTCTTTCGGCTAGGGCCTTAAACTGTCAATTCCACATGATTCAGTATCAGGAATTTTTGTTAGATCAGCTAAATAAAAAACTGTCTTCTATTGAACCTATAGACCGTAAGTCCCTTCAGGATTTGGTACATAACACTCAACAGGTCAGTAATCATTCCTTAAAATGCGGCTATGATGCATTGGAGGCTTCCTTTAGATCAGCTATGACTGGAACAGTAATTAGAAGGCATGCCTGGTTAAAAGAGCAATCCTTACCAGACCATGTAAAGTCAAAGCTCCTAGATGCTCCCATGGAGAAACAGTTTGTTTGGCTCCCCTGCACAGCAAGTGCTAAAGAAGGTGGAAGAAAAAGCAAAATCTGTCCAAACAGTCAAGGATTTCTTACAGGTCCAGCCTCCGAGGTTTAGTAGAAGTTGGCCTTCGAAGAATTGGTCCTTTCCAGACACCTCCAGAGCACAGAGGCGCAGAAATAGGCGCCTAAGAGGCAGAGGTCAATCCAGAGGTACCTACAGGGGATGTCAGTGGCAGTCTAACAACTAGAGAAGTACTGCCACAGATTCAGCTACGACCACTTCCACAGGACAGACACAATGACTTGACTCTGATACCGCCTACCAGGGAACAACTGGAAGCACCCTTAGGCGGAAAGCTAGCCTTATTTTCCGTAAACTGGCATTACATTACAGGAGACAAATGGATTTTACAGACAATAGACAAAGGCTACAGGTTTCACTTCCACACTCTACCAAAAAAGAGAGGAATGCCAAACCTACCTCCAAACCAAAAAAACAAATGCTCTAGGACAAATCAACAACCTACTAAGGATGAGAGCTATAGAAAAGGTGCCACCTATGGAACAAGGGCAAGGATTTTACTCCAGACTTTTCCTGGTACCAAGGAAAGAAAACCAATGGAGGCCTATTCTCGACCTGTCCGCTCTGAACACATATCTCATTGTTCCAAAATTCAAAATGCTGACCCTACAGCAACTTCTTCCCATGCTGGGCAAGGAGTCTTGGGTGGTGACTCTAGATCTCAAGGAGGCATACCTGCACGTCCCTATACGACCAGATTGCAGAAGATACCTCAGATTTCTTGCAGGATCAGAGCATTGCCCTTTGGCTTATCTACTGCGCCCAGAGTATTCACGAAATGCCTGGCATCAGTAATTGCTCATTGCAGGCTTCAGGGAATTCAGATTTATCCATACCTGGACGACTGCCTAATACAAGCGGACAACAAGACCAAATTAACAAAAGATTTGGAAAAGGTTATACAACTACTGCAAGCCCTGGGATACACAGCATGAAAAAGTCAAGGCTGGTACCATCCCAAAGGATAACATTCTTGGGTGCAGAACTGGACACATCAAATCAGATGGCATTTCTCACAGCAGAAAAGCAAAAGCAACTACCACTCTATTTCATGGCATTAACAACACAGAACCGGTTTACAGCAAGGAAAGTCCTGCAAGCCCTGGGTTACATGGCATGTTAAGTTGTCAATCTCGCCTTCATTCTTGCTTGATGGGTTCGGAGCCGATCCTCGGCTCCGACTCGGCACTTGCTAAGCTCGAGAGTCACTTTTACCAGCTCGAGGCAGCCCCATATCCCATGATGCAAGGCGGTAAGTACCCAGATCTCGTTTGCCGCTTCGCTGATGAGGTCCTCCTTTTACCAGCTCCTGGTAAGTGAATTGTTACTTTACTATTTTAGCCCCTTTCTTCAAAAAACCTTAAAATTATTAGTTTTAACTTAGTTTTAGTCCCTTTCTGACAAAAAATTTCCCTGTCTCCTCATAACTTTCAGTCAGACTTTCACCCATCCCATCCCCCCCCTGTTAGGGTGTGTGTGTGTGTCTGTTATTGATACCTTTTGATATATTTAATTTAATTTCTTGGACTGGTGTGTGTGTGTGTTATTCACCATGTCTAAGGAAAGGGTCTCAGGCTTTAAGAAGTGTGACTCGTGCTGTCAGAAGATGTCTCTGACAGACGGTCACACTTCTTGCCTTTACTGCCTGGGGCCTCTTCACCTGCAGGACTCCTGTGCTATATGTCATTCTTTTAGCCAGAGAGTCCTGCAGGAAAGAAGAAATAAATTGATTTTGAGGGGCCTTCTTAAGCCGGAGGGCTCTCCGGCTAAGTCGGCCCCATCTAAGACTTCTAAGTCTTCCAAGGCCCAGGCTTCTGTGTCCAAGCCTGTGGCCTCGGCTCCGACTCATTCAGAGTCGAGATCGGCTCGGCTGGAGCCGATTCTGGTTACCTAAACCTTCGCACCGATGGCTATCGGTGCCGACTCTGGTTCGACCACTTCGGTGTCTGCTCCGATCGGTTCCGACCACCATGTGGCCCAGGCATCGGTGTCGGCTCCGACACCCTTACTTTTATAGCCGTATCGGCTCCGGTTGGAGCCGATGCATCGAAGCTACCTGTCGGTGCCGATAAGTTGTCGGCTCCAACAGTTTGTGGCTTCATCGGCTCCGATGGTTCCTTCGAGGAAGAGGTCTAGGTCCCCTTCCTTGGAGCCGATACTTTCGGCTCCGGCTTCGCCTCTCCTCTCGGAGTGGAGCCATCGGAGCCGATCTTCAAGGTCATCCAGGCTTTCTGACCATGATTTGGAGAGAGTGGTCAGATTACTAAAGTCACAGGCACTGGCCCAAATGCTACATAGTCCGTCTCAGCAGACGACTATTAGTCCACACCCCATTGCAGTTCCTCCTTCGACTCTACCCCAGAGTTTGGAGTTGGAGTCTTCGGGAATGGTTTCTGCTATGGCTGAGGACAGATACCCCTTCTGCTCCTTCAGCCTCTACTCTTATCTCCTCTTGAGACCTTCCTTAGAGGGATTCGTGGCGGGCTTCCCTGGTCTCCTCCGAGGGGTGAGTGGCATCGGACCCTTGTCCGAACCGCTCTTCCCCTTGGAGCCTCGGCCTTGGTGAGCTCGGCTCCGACATCTGCCTCGGAGCCTTCCTTTCGTGGGTCCTGGAGTTCCAAGTTCTTGAGCGGGTTCTCTCGGACCTTCCTGGGAGGGAGCCGAGGTGATGAAGAGTATGCTGGCCACTGGTCTCAGCCAGCAGTCTGTTCCCTTAGCTCCTCCCTCTATGGTGCCTGTTGACATCTCTGCCACTTCTCTTGCTCCAGGACCCAGAGATCCTCCGCCTCAGGTTTCCCCACTGGGAATTTCCCCCTCTTCCGAGGATTCTCCTGATTTGTCGGGAGATCCTCCGCGGAAGAGGACATGTAAGAGGAAACACGTAGACTCCCCCGAGTCTATCACTTAAGATACTGACTTAGATGAGTCAGAGGGATCCCCAAGATCCCCCTCTGAGGATGTCTCCTTCTCAGACATCCTAGAACTCCTTAGACAGAGGAAACTGGCCCACCAATAATCCCTCTGAGGATGAGTCAGTATACCTGGAGGCGTTTGGATCTCGGCCCTCCACCTCCTGGGTGTCTCCGCCTTTCGACCCCCTTATGCAGGTTATTGCTCGAAAGGCGTGGGCTGCTCCTGACTCTGTAGAGCCAGTCCCTAGGAGGCCTTCTAAATTTATTACTGCCCGTCGGACAAGCAATTCCTTACAAAAGGTGTCCCCGCTGATGCCATGGTGGTGGCGGCTGCCACCAAGAAGGAACTTGCAGATCCTTCCGTACCTGTCCATCCTCCTAATAAGGACTCTAGGACCATGGATAGATATGGTAAGCGGATGTTTTCTTCAGCGACCTTTGCTATGCGTTCGCTGAACTACCTATGTCACTTCACCAGACTCCAAAGGGATATCCTTAAGGAGCTAGGTGAAGTTGTGCAGGATCCTACAGCTGCAGGGGCTCAGGAAAAAATTGCTTTGCAGCTAGGAACCCTTAACTCCATTGCAAACTCCTCCATGCGGCTGATATCGTATGCTGCTGATGGAGCGAGTAGGGCCGCAGGTACAGGTGTGGCTCTTGGACGCCAAGCCTGGATGTGGCTATGTAATTTTGCAGATCCCTTTAAGGCGTCCTTCACAAACTCTCCCTTTGATGGGTCAGCTTTGTTTGGCCCTCAAGTGAAGGAAACGTTGACCAGGTGTGAGCAGGACGGCAAAACTCTTTCTGCCGTAGGAGTCCGTTTTTCCACCCCGTCTAGACCTTATCCCAAAGGACAGAAGGGTGGCAAAATGTGGTTCCGCAAATCCCAAGGAGTCACGCCGGATTCACGTGGTCAGTTTACCCCTAGAGGCAGAGGGGGTAACAACAGACATCGCTCTAGAGGCAGAGGGGGTCCACAAAACCAGGGAAACCGAGAATCTCTCTCTGACGAGCCCTTTCAGCATCCCAGAGATGTTGCCCGGCTGTCCCTCCTTGGAGGCAGTCGGGGGAAGACTATCGCTGTACCCAGAAGCCTGGCGTTCTCTCACTCAAGACAGATGGGTACAGTCGATCATATCCGAGGGTTACAAAATTCCTTTTGAGGAAAGTCCTTTCTATCCCTCAAATTCCCTTCCAGATGTACCACCCGGTCTAAGGGAAATTGCAGAGTTAGAAGTCTCAAAACTACTGCAAAAAAGAGCCATTCAGCCAGTTACAACAGACCATTCAGAGCCGGAATCTACTCAAGGTTCTTTTTGGTCCCCAAAAGCGGAGACTGGAGACCAATATTGGATCTCAGCAGACTCAAGTCTGTGAGGAAGACAAGATTCCGAATGGTCACTCTTCAGTCGATTCTGCCCTTCTTGCAGAAGGACAACTGGATGTGCTCAATAGATCTTCAGGATGCGTACTATCACATAAAAATTCACAGACGCTCCAGGAGATTTCTCCGCTTTCGGCTGGGGTCCAGTCATTTTCAGTTCAGAGCCCTGCCCTTTGGTCTCACCACAGCCCCCAGAGTGTTCACCAAATGCATGGCAGTGGTCACGGCTCACCTGAGAAGTCAAGGATTCCAGGTGTTTCCGTATCTCGACGACTGGCTCCTCTCAGCCACCACCAGGCATCAGCTTGTTCAAGCCAGGGATTACACAAATCTTTGTTCTCATTTGGGCATCTCTATCAACTTCGAAAAGTCATCCTTATTGCCCTGCCAGTCTATTACTTTCATAGGCGCAAACTTAAACACTGTTCGGATGTCAGCTACCCTTACAGACCAAAGAGTTTCAGACATTCAAAGTCATGTCAGGATCATTCTAGCCAACAAGAAAGTACAGGCCAGAATGGTTCTAAAGGTATTAGGCCTCATGGCTGCGGCCATTACTCTTCTTCCCCTGGCTCGCTTCTACATGCGCCTTCTTCAGTGGATGTTGTTCACTCAGTGGTCTTACCAACAACTTCCAATGCGTCACCAGATTCTGGTGACACAGATTTGCAAAAATCATCTTGCTTGGTGGATCACTTCTCCCCAGATTCACCAAGGCAGACACTTTGTACCCCCATCCCCGGTAGCCACTGTCACCACGGACGCCTCCCTGATCGGGTGGGGGGGGTCATTATCAGGGCAGGATGGTTCATGGGACGTGGCAACAGTTACAGTACCACCTGCACATAAATGTCCTAGAGATGAGAGCAGTGCTTTTAATGTTGCAAGCCCTCAACGACTTTCTTCCTGTAGGGACAATTGCAGTCCACACAGACAACATGTCTGTAGTTTGGTATATCAACAAACAGGGCGGAACCAAGTCCTACCCCTTGTGTCGAGAAGCGCTCAGACTTTGGCAATGGGCGATCTCCTCTCATCGGTTTCTGGTAGCAACGCACATCCCTGGGAAAACCAACATTTTAGCGGACAGATTGAGCAGAGCTATTCTCATGCCTCACGAGTGGTCTCTCAAGCAATCTATAGTGGAAGAGATTTTTCTGGAATGGGGTCGCCCATGTTGCGATCTTTTTGCTACTCATCAAAACAGCAAATGCCCAGACTTCTTCTCTCTCTTCCCTCTGTCAGGCCATCCCCCCAGAGACGCTCTGACCCAGGATTGGCCCCAGGGACTTCTTTATGCCTTTCCTCCTTTTCCCCTGATCCCTCAAGTTATCCAGAAAGCAACCGTTTTGAGAGCCAAAATGATTCGCTCCTTATTGGCCTCGACAAATTTGGTTTCCGTTCCTCCATCGTCACCTTTTGGTGCAGCCGTGGCATCTGGACCCAGTGCCAGATCTTCTGATTCACCAATCCGGTCAGCTGCACCGGTCTATCCCTTCTCTCAACCTCACAGCATGGTTGCTCCACTTCCTTCCTTAGCCAGGCTTCCTTTGATCTCTAACCCTGTTAGAGACATCATAGTAGCTTCTTTAAAATCCTCTACCAGGAGGATTTATACAAGCAAATGGAAACGTTTCTTTTATTGGGCTAAAGCCAAGAATATTGATCCCTTCACTGCCCCAGTTCAGGCAGTTTTGGACTTCTTAGCGGAGATTTTTCATGCAGGCTCCTCTTCTTCCACAGTTAGAGTTCAATTGGCTGCTATCTCGAACTTTCATGTTGGGATCGCAGATCACAATATGTCCCATAGGCTTTGTAGAGCCTTCTTGAAAGGAATTTTCCTCCTGAAGCCTCCAATCAGGAATCCTCCTCCTCAATGGGATCTAAATTTAGTGCTGACATCCTTGATTCTTCCCCCTTTCGAGCCAGCTGTTTCTTGCTCCCTAAAATCTCTTTCTTGGAAAACCTTATTCCTAGTAGCTATTACATCGGCCAGGAGGGTGTCTGAACTTCATGCTCTATCGGTTCGACCCCCCTATTTGGTCTTTCACAAAGACAGAGCATCATTGAGAACTAATCCGACCTTTTTGCCTAAGGTCGCCTCCAAGACTAATTTGAATCAATCCATTGATCTCCCTGTATTTTTTCCAAACTCTTCAAACAGATCGGAACAAAAACTACATTATCTTGATGTCCATCGCCAACTCAGATGTTATTTGGACAGAACTAAACAATTTAGGAAATCCGATCAACTCTTTGTTTCCTATGCTGATAACAAGAAAGGCCTTCCTGTCCCTAAAGTGACCTTATCTAGATGGCTTTCTTCTGTCATCTCTGAAATTTATCTGCTCAGGGGAAAACAGCTGTGCTCAAAACCTAAGGCACATTCAACTAGAAGCTTAGCTACTTCTACAGCCTTTCAAGCTAGACTTCCTTTAGGCACTATTTGTGCAGCGGCCACTTGGGCCACTCCTCATACTTTTGTTTCCCATTACAAATTGGACTTGGCCTCCAGGGACAGAGACAGTTTTGGCTCTACAGTCCTCAAGAGTCTGTTCCATTGAGCCACCCAGGATAGAGGTGCTAGGGACGCGGTCCCATCAAGCAAGAATGAAGGCGAGATTGACAACTTAACATTGAGAAGTTATGTACCTACCATATAACGTTCCATGTTAGTTGTCTTCTCTCGCCTTCTTTCTTGCGACCCTCCCTCCTTCCCCCAGGCCTGGACAGACCTTTTTCTACAAGGAATTTTTATGCTGAAGACCATTCAGAGCTGGTCCTTCTTCCATCCTGTAGGCTTTCTTTCTTCCTTTGGGAAGTGTTTATGCTTGGTGCTATTGCCCTTTGTCATCAAACGAGATCTGGGTACTTACCGCCTTGCATCATGGGATATGGGGCTGCCTCGAGCTGGTAAAAGTGACTCTCGAGCTTAGCAAGTGCCGAGTCGGAGCAGAGGATCGGCTCCGAACCCATCAAGCAAGAAAGAAGGCAAGACAACTAACATGGAACGTTATGGTAGGTATAGAACTTCTCAATCCTGCATAATATTGATTCCACATGCCAGGCTGCATATGAGGAAGTTGCAATGGTACCTAAGGAATGTATGGTCTCAACACAAGCACAGTCTAGAAGCCCAGATTCCAATAATTCCATGCCTGAAACAAGAATTCCTGTGGTGGGCTCAGGCCTGTCAGTTGAACAGAGGACTGCCTTTCCACAAACCTCACCCCAGCCAGACTATCACCACGGACGCCTCAGACCTAGGCTGGGGGCACACATGGTGGACAAGTGTATACAAGGCCTATGGACACAAGACCAGCTGAACCTACACATAAATCAAAAAGAGATGCTGGCAGTGAAACAGGCACTTCAGACATTCAGACCTTTTCTTCAACAGGGTCATTTGCTGATAAGGACGGACAACACCACAGTCATGTGGTATATCAACAAACAGGGAGGCACACACACTCATATCCTCTATGCCGGATGGCAATGGACCTGTGGAATGTGGCCCTGAACCTCAACATTCAACTCCAGGCCAAATTTGTGCCAGGAAAAGAAAATTCACTAGCAGACACCTTAAGCAGAGCTACCACGGATGTCCACGAATGTCCACGAATGGATGCTGCATCCAGACATCTTCAAAACCATTACAAAGAAATGGGGACTACCAGAAATAGACCTGTTCGCATCCCCACACAACCACCAATTGAGAAAATTCTGCACAAGGACATACCACCCACTTGCTTGGAAGGTGGACTCCCTATCCTTCAGTTGGGAAAACCTGACAGCATATGCATTCCCACCTCTTCCTTTGATGCACAAAGTGCTACTGAAGATCAAAGAAGATCACCCAAGGATCATCCTGATAGCTCCAGACTGGCCGAGGCAGCATTGGTACCCGCTACTGAGGAGTATGTCTCTGACACACGCATGGCTTCTACCTCTAGTTCCTTTACTGCTAACACAGAACAACTACAAGATCCTACATCCAAGCTTGAAAACACTGCAGCTAGCTGCTTGGAATATTACATAAAACAAAATAACCCAGATTTATCTCAGAGGGTTAAAGACATTATCCTGGAGGCTCACAGACCCTCCACAAGGAAGACTTATTCAGCCAAATGGAAAAGATACCTCATTTGGAGTGCAGCAAAAGGAGAAAATGTATCATTAGCAAACATAGCTAACATCCTGGAATACTTAGCAGAACTTTTTCACAATGGCCTGTCTTACTCCTCCATTAAGATTCATGCATCAGCAATTTCAGCAGAATACAACATGGATCCTCCAGTCTTCCCTCCTCCTCTACTTAGGCAGTTTCTGAGAGGAATTAAAAATGTAAAGCCTCCAAGGAAGCCACCTTTGCCTACATGGGACCTTAACTTTGTGCTGGAAAAGTTAACACTTCCCCCTTTTGAACCAGCAGCGACAGCAGAATTACAGTTCTTATCTTGGAAAACTGCTTTCCTGCTTGCAATCACTTCAGCAAGAAGGGTTTCTGAATTACAGGCATTAATGGCAGTACAGCCCTTCCTTATCTTCCATCAGGATAGAGTGTCCTTGAGAACTAACCCTACTTTTATGCCAAAAGTGGTCTCCAGGGTATCATTGAACCAAGCAATCCACCTACCAACATTCTTCCCCAACCCACAGAACAGGGGGGAAAGACTACTACATACCTTGGATGTGCACAGGCAATTGCGCTACTATCTGGACAGAATCAAGACCAACAGAAAAACTGACCAGCTTCTGGTAGCATATGCAACAGGAATGGAAGGAAAAGCAATTTCAAAACAGACAATCTCAAAATGGATAGGAAATTGCATTAGATTTTGTTACTCTTTTCATGGAAAGACAACTCCAGAAAGCATCAGACCTCACTCCACAAGGGCTACAGCCACTACTACAGCTTTCCTACGAGGAGTGGCTACCAAAGACATTTTAGAAGCTGCTACTTGGAGCTCCGTGCATACATTTGCCAAGCATTACAATCTTCCTTTATACTCCAGATCCCGAGCAGGTTTTGCAACTGCAGTTTTACAGGGGATCTTAACTACACCATCATTATCTTAGTGCCTCCTCCCCCAGTTTGGCTATGGTAGTCTACCCATATGTTATGACTGCAGATGCATCCTTGAAGGACATAGTACAGTTTTGTACCTACCATAAATGTCTATGTCCGATAGGTATGCATCTGCAGTCAGGATTACCCACCCTCCTTCCCCTCTGTGGTATTCCTAGGGTACTTACCCCCTCTCTTAGCTAGCTGGGGGAATCTATTATGGTGTATTTGTTTGTATGTATATATACTTTGTGATTTCTACTGTTTGGAATTTTCTACGTTATCCAAATTTAGCCTTCCTAGAGGGCACCTGGCATCTGGGGCAAGAAACACTGAGGAAAATGGCATTGGCTGATGCCTTTATACCCCAAGAGCTATGACGTCGGGTGAAGTGCGACATCAGCCGAGGCCAGACCCAGACTTTGGAATCCGGCCGACCGAAGGGCTGCCTGAGGCAGGACAACCCGTATGTTATGACTGCAGATGCATACCTATCGGACATCCACATTTATGGTAGGTACAAAACTGTACTTTCTTCTTTTCAAAGCTAAGGACCCCGTTGGGGAAACTTTTTTTCTTGCTCCAGACCGATGTCAGAAAAAGTTAATTGTATTTCATGTGGGAAGCAAATACCTCATAAGGATTTTCACTCTTACTGTATTCCTTGTCTAGGCACAGACCACGACGTAGCTAGTTGTCGGTTTTGTGCTAGATTTAATCAACGTACTATTAAATGGAGATATGATTTTGCCTTTCATTACTTTGGGAGGCGATTTAATTATAACATGTCGTCGGACACGCTTCTGACTACCGGAGTTCATAAAAGGCACAAGGATAGGCCTCAGAGGTCCAAATCTGACGACAGTTTACTATCCGAGCCAGCTGCCGGTGCGGCCGTCGTCAGGGAGGCGCTTTTGCAGCCCCTGTCTGCCATTACAGAACCGCTTGTCGAAACTGACTCCCACGAGGAGCCAACTAGGCCTTCGGATACTCCAGGTGCAGGACCTTCGGATAATGCTCCCTCGGATGGGTCCAGAGCCGCTGTGCAGGTACCGGCTTCTGAGGGGGTTTTCAGGCCTGCGCAGCTTCAGACAAAGACTCCTTCTAAAACAAAGACTCAAGCCCAGGCCTCCTCTGATCCGGGGCCTAAATCTCAAAAAAACAAATGCTTAAAATGGCGGAGGACTTGCTAACTATGATTAGGGGATGTCCTTCAAGGATGCATCTGCAGTCCTAACATGTGGGTTGTCCTGCCTCAGGCAGCCCTTTGGTCGGCCGGATTCCAAAGTCTGGGTCTGGCCTCTGCTGATGTCGCACTTCACCTGACGTCATAGCTGCTGTTTATTGGGTATAAAGGCATCAGCCGACGCCATTTTCCTCAGTCTTTCTTGCCGCGCGGTGCCCGAAGCAGAAGCTATTCGCAAGTGCCGGTTGGTCAGATCCAGAGATTTCTACTACCGAAGACTTCTAAAAAGCTAAGTACCCCGTTGGGGATTCTTTCTTGCCTCAGCCGATGTCAGACAAAGTAAATAATTGTTTAACTTGTGGGAAACAAATACCTCATAAGGATTTCCACTCTTGCTGCCTTCCTTGCTTAGGCCCAGACCACGACGTATCAGCTTGTCTAGCCTGTGCTTCTTTCAACCGACGGACACTTAGACGTCGGTCGGAGTTTGCAGAGGAGATGTTCTTCATCTCACATTGCTGCAGTCCTTACACTTGGGTAGTCCGCTGTCCTCGGTCGGCCCGAATATCAAAGTATTAGGCTGACGTCGGTCAAGGTGCTTAAGACTGACATCAGGACGTCAGGGTACAAATGCGCATGACCGACGTCATATCCTCAGTCTTTTTGCCGCATGGTCCGATGCAGAAGCAGCGTTGCAAGTGCCGTTCGGCATTCTGAAATTTTGGTCGGAGTTTCAGACAGAGTCAAAGTGGGCTAAGTACCCGTTGGGAATATTTTAGTTTTTCTTGCCTCAGTGGTTTACGGATGTCAGAAAAAGTGAATAACTGTATTTCTTGTGGGAAGCAGATACCGCATAGAGATTATCATACTTTGTGTATTCCTTGTTTGGGGCCTGAGCACGACGTTGTTGGGTGTCGCTTTTGTGCTAGGTTTAATAAAGCGCACTATTAAGCGAAGGTTAGATTGTGCCAGGTTGGTCTTCGGGAAGCGGTGCAATTACAATATGCCGTCGGATGCTCCGACGCCCGCTTCTTCGAAGAAGCGCAAGGACAAAGCAGCTAAACCCAGGCAAGAAGAGTCGTCCGTGCGGACGCCGGTTCTTGGGCGTCAGTGGAACCGGTGGTTCCACCGGAGGCTTCTCTGGAGTCCCAGGGGGAGACTTTGATATTGCAGGATGTGGCCTCTCAGGAGGCAGGTCAGGCTGAAGGGGCTTCTCAGGTTACTGTACTCCCCTCCCTTCCTAGGGTGGTTAGGCCCTCTCCATCTGTTTCCAAGGCATCTCCCATAGGCAGGCCAGGTTTAGCTTCTGTTGGTGTCACTCCTAGTTCTTCAGGACCTGTGCCCAAGAAGCACATGCTCAAAATGGCAGAAGATTTAATTACTTTGATTAGAGGTTCTTTGCCCCCTCCTGATAAGAGGCCTAGGGTGGAACCAGAGTTGGGGAGTTTTGAGCAGGTTTCGGATGTTTCAGAGTCTTCGGCTGAAGACTTGCAGGAGTATTCTCCTTATTCTGATTCTGATGTGGATGATTCTACTCCTTCTGCTTCTCCTCCAGAGGATTTTTCTTTTTCAGAGACTCTTCATTCTATGAGAGAACATTTTAAGTGGGAAGGTCAGGACTTCTCTGATTCCAGGAAAAGGCTTAGGGAATTTTTGCTTTTACCCCAGCATAGGCCTTTGGCTATTCCTCCTGTTCTGGATGTTGTGGAAGATGTGTTTGCAGAGGCTTCACTTAATCCTGATTCTTTGCCTCCTGCTCCTGTTAAACCGGACAGGTATTACAGGGTGCCTGAAGCTCATAAATATCTGTATAAGAGTCCTAGGGCGGACCCAGAAACAGTTAGTCAGGGACCTAAGGGTGTCAAGGCCTCTGTGGTAAAAAATCCGGTTCCTCCAGATAGAGGCCAGAGCTTTGGATAGATGCGGAAAGAAAGTCTATACTTCTTCCACCTTAGCTATGAGGGCTTTGAATTGCCAGTTTCACATGTTGAAATATCAAAACTATCTTCTTTCTCAATTGAAGTCTAAGGTAGATGCTCTGGCGGAAGGCATTGAGTGTAAAGAATTACAAGATTTGGTACATGTTTCTGAACAGGTGGGTAAGCATTCTTTACAATGTGGATTTGATGCTGTACAGGCCTCGTCTAGGGTGGCTGCCACTGGGTCAGTTCTTCGCAGGCACGCCTGGCTGAGGGATCAGAACTTATCTGACCATGTTAAGACAAGGATTTTAGATGCTCCTTTACAGTCTGATGTATTGTTTGGCTCACCTGTGGAGGCAGTTTTAAAGAAAATGGAAGACAAGGCTAAGTCTATGCAGACTGTTAAAGATTTTTTGCAAGTTCAGCCTCCAGTTTAGTAGGAATTGGCCTGCTAAGGGGTGGGCGTGCCCTTCTTATGATTCACAGTCTAGGGAAGATCTAGACGTGGTAGGGGTAGAGCTCAGGGCTCTTTCAGACCTAGAACAGGGAGTTCACCTGCACAGTCTTCGGGTGAGGGCAGGGGCCAGTCCTTTCGTAAACAGGCCCAATGACCTACCTTTTCAGCTGCCAGAGCCTTCTTGTCTGGCAGCACCTTTGGGAGGAAGGTTGGCACTCTTCAAAGAAAATTGGAGTTTAATTACCCAGGACAGATGGGTATTGGATATTATGCACCAAGGTTACAGGTTTTATTTCCATACCTTGCCTCCTTTCAAAGGCATGCCAGACGTTCCTCCTCAGCAAAGGATAGAGGCTCACAAACAAATTTCTCTGCTGCTGCAAATAGGGGCCATACAGCCGGTCCCTCTGCCAGAAGTAGGCCTAGGATTTTATTCTCGCCTGTTCCTAGTACCAAAGAAGGGGAACACGTGGAGACCAATTTTGGATTTATCTATCCTCAACACTTATCTAGACATTCCCAAGTTCAAAATGTTGACGTTACAACAGCTTTTACCTCTGCTGGGCAAAGATCATTGGATGGTGACTCTGGATCTCAAGGAAGCTTACCTTCATGTTCCTATCAGGCTAAGTTGCAGGAAGTATCTGCGTTTTCGAGCTGGGACTTCTCATTATCAGTTCTCTGCATTGCCCTTTGGCTTATCTACTGCGCCCAGAGTGTTCACAAAGATTCTGGCTCCAGTGATAGCTTTCTTTAGGCTAAAAGGAATACAGATCTATCCTTATTTGGACGATTGCCTGATTCTGGCCAAAGGAAGGGACGAGCTTCTTCATCATTTGCAATATGTGATAGCAGTGCTAAGATGCCTAGGGTATTCTGTGAACGAAATAAAGTCCAGTCTAGTACCCTGTCAAGACATGTGCTTTCTGGGTGTGAGACTGAATACAGCATCCCAGATGGCCTTTTTGACCCCGGACAAACAAACGAATCTTTCCCTTTACTTCCATCAATTGTCTCATCAGTCCAGGCTGACTGCAAGGACAGTCCTTCAAGCCTTGGGGTTCATGGCATCTTGTATTCTGGTGCTTCCCAATGCCAAACTGCATATGAGGAAGCTACAATGGTATCTCAAAAATGTATGGACACAGCACTGCCAAGATATGGACACTGTCATTCAGATAATACCTTGCATTCAAAAGGAATTTTTGTGGTGGGCTCAGGAATGTCACCTAAACAAGGGACTCTGTGACCCGGCCAGAGGCGAGTCAGATTCTAACGACAGATGTCTCAGACAAAGCTTGGGGAGCTCATCTAAATGGAAAGTGGATACAAGACACGTGGCCTGCCAGACTACAACATCTACATATCAACTTGAAGGAGATGTTAGCAGTCCAATTTGCATTAATAGCTTTCAAGGATTTACTTCTTCCAGGGCAGGTGTTGGTTCTAACAGACAACACAACTGTCATGTGGTACATCAACAAGCAAGGGGGAACACATTCTTATCCTCTATGCAGGCAAGCAATGATTTTGTGGGAGACTGCTCTCAGTTTACAGCTCAATCTTCAGGCAAGGTTTCTGCCGGGAGCACAGAACTCCTTAGCAGATGTGTTGAGCAGGCAATTATGGATCCCCACGAGTGGAAATTGGATCCTCATGTATTTCAGAAGTTGACAGTGTCATGGGGACCTCCAGACATAGATCTGTTCGCTTCTCCACTAAACTACCAGCTGCCAAAGTTTTGCACAAAAAGGTTTCATCCCACAGCTTGGAAAGTGGATGCTCTTTCTTTCAATTGGAGCAATCTTCATGTGTATGCCTTTCCACCTCTGCCTCTCCTCCCAAAGGTACTCCTAAAGGTCAGACAGGACAAGCCAAAGATGATTCTAATAGCTCCAGATTGGCCTCGACAGCACTGGTACCCATTACTGAGAAGTCTGGTTCGGGAGCCTCCATGGCCTTTGCCTTCGATTCCACACCTGCTGTCTCAAGAGAACAGTCATTTACTCAATGTCAAACTTCACTCTCTTCACCTAACAGCCTGGCATATTCTGTTTTAAACCCTGGAGGGTCTCAGCTTCCAGCAAGTTTTGAATGTTATTTTGGAGGCCAGAAGGCCTAGTACAAGGAAAGTATCAGATAAATGGAAGAGATTTTTATTTTGGAGTGCAGCAAAGGAATTTGATGTTGCTAAGCCTAATTTAAGTGTGGCTCTTCAATATCTTGCTGAGTTACTGGACAAAGGATTGTCCTTCTCTTCTATTAAGATTCATGCTGCAGCAATTTCTGCTCACTATGACTGTGATCCACCATTGTTTTCTCATCCTTTGTTTAAGCAATTCCTTAGAGGGGCAAAGAATATAAGACCCCCGCGTAGAGCTCCTACTCCTGCTTGGTATCTCAATTTTGTGTTGGAGAAACTCACTCTACAACCTTTTGAGCCTGCAGCTACTGCCGAGTTGAAATATTTATCATGGAAGACTGCTTTTTTGTTGGCCATTACCTCTGCGAGAAGGGTTTCTGAATTACAGGCCCTTATGGCAGTTGAGCCTTTTTTAATTTTCCATAAGGATAGGGTATCTTTACGTACTAATCCTTCCTTTATGCCTAAGGTGGTTTCTAGTGTGGCCTTAAACCAAGCTATTCATTTGCCTACTTTTTATGCAAACCCCCAAAATAAAGGGGAAAAGATTTTGCACACCTTGGATATACACAGGCAGTTACGATATTATTTGAGCAGAACTAAAGGGTTCAGGCAGTCTCAGCAGTTGTTTGTTTCTTTTGCTTTGAGTTCTCAGGGCAAGCCTGTGTCAAAACAAACTATTTCTAAGTGGATTGGGTTTTGTATTGCTTTCTGTTATTCCCATCATGGTAAGGAGGTTCCAGCTGGGATTAGGCCTCATTCCACTAGAGCTACTGCCACTTCTACAGCTTTTTTAAGGGGGGTGGCAACTAAAGATATTTTGGAGGCAGCTACTTGGAGTTCAGTGCATACTTTCTCTAAGCATTACCACCTTCCACTTTACTCTAAATCTAGGGCTGGGTTTGCCACTGCTATTTTACAGGGCATTTTGGCAGCTCCTACTACTTTATAGTTTTGCCATCCTCCCTTACCTCTGCTTTGGGATTCTACCCAAGTGTAAGGACTGCAGCAATGTGAGATGAAGAACATAGTACAGTTTTGTACCTACCATAAATGTAGATGTTCAAAGATCCACATTGCTGCAGTCAATCCTCCCTCCTTCCCCTCTGTTGTTAGAGGAGGTTGTGTGGTTTGGGTTGTAAATATTGTGCATATTGTATATATTGTTCATATGATTAGTGCAAGGGTGGTTGGTTGCTTTTTGCTGTCTTTTGGTTTTGACCTTTTGTTTAGGGTCTTCTGACATCTGGGGCAAGAAAAGACTGAGGATATGACGTCGGTCATGCGCATTTGTACCCTGACGTCCTGATGTCAGTCTTAAGCACCTTGACCGACGTCAGCCTAATACTTTGATATTCGGGCCGACCGAGGACAGCGGACTACCCAAGTGTAAGGACTGCAGCAATGTGGATCTTCGAACATCTACATTTATGGTAGGTACAAAACTGTACTTTTTTTGGTCCCGCTTTTGCATACAAAATGCCATCTGAGACTCAGACTACTCAATTAGCTAAAAAACGCAAGGAAAAGGACCGACACTCGCGGCCCGTGGTTTCGGCTGAAACCACGGTTAGGCCAACCGCGAGTGTCTCTGTTTTGGCTGAAACCGATCCCCCGGTTCTTCCTTCGGCCGAAAGCATGCCTCCGATAGCCGAGGCCTCTCAGACCATGGCTGAATCTGCTACTGAATTTACTGCTACAGAAGCAGGCACCCAGGATTTGTCAGACACTATTCCTTTAGACATATCTACCCCTGCACGTGGGGCTGCTAGACCCCCTGCTTCTATGTCTATCAAGGCCTTTGCCAGGGCTAAAGCAGCTAAATCTTCTAAGGCCTTACTTGCTAAAACTCCTTCACATAGGCCTACCTCTAGTTCCCAAATGCTCAGCCTGGCTGAGGATCTCATTTCTTTGATCAGGGGGATCCCAACCTCACCCAGACAGGGCCTCTCAGCCCCCTCCAGACAAGAGGCCTAGGGCTGAACCCCCTGAACCTGTCTCTACAGATTACTCCTCGGATGACTCGGACATTTCAGACCCTCACGAAGGCCCATATTCTCCTTATGAGGATTCTGATGCAGAAGACTCCATTCCTTCTGCTTCTCCTCCTGAAGAATTTTCCTTTGGGGAAATTGCATGCTATGAGGGAGCACTTCAATGGCAGGGCCAGGATTTTTCAGATTCAAGGAAAAGGCTTGGGACCCTTTTACACTTAGCATAGGCCTTTAGCCATTCCGCCAGTACTAACAGTTGTTGATTATGCATATAATGATGCCTGTACTGCCCCTGATTCTCTTCCTCTGGCCCCTGCCAAACCAGACAGATATTACAGGGTCCCGGACACACACTACCATTTGTATATGGCTCCTGTTGCAGACCCTGAAACCATTTACAGGGCCCTAAAGGTGTGGCAGCTGCTTCTGCCAAAAACCCTCTTCCCTCTGAAAGGGAATCTAGAGCATTAGAGAGATGGGGTAAAAAGGTTTATACTTCTGCTACTCTTTCGGCCAGGGCCTTGAACTGTCAATTTCACATGATTCAGTACCAGGAATTTTTGTTAGACCAGATAAACAAAAAACTGACTTCTCCTGAACCTTTAGATCGCAAGTCCCTTCAGGATTTGGTACATAACTCTCAGCAGGTCAGTAACCATTCCTTAAAATGTGGCTATGATGCACTGGAGGCTTCCTTTAGATCAGCTATGACTGGAACAGTGATTCGAAGGCATGCCTGGTTAAAAGAACAATCCTTACCAGACCATGTTAAGTCAAAACTTCTAGATGCTCCCATGGAGAAACAAAGTTTGTTTGGCTGCCCTGCACAGGAGGTTCTAAAGAAGGTGGAAGAAAAAGCGAAATATGTCCAAACAGTCAAGGTTTTCTTACAGGTCCAACCTCCGAGGTTTAGCCGAAATTGGCCTTCGAAGAATTGGTCCTTTCGAGACAACTCCAGAGCCCAGAGAGGCAGAAATAGACGCCCCAGAGGCAGAGGTCAATCTAGGGGTGCCTACAGGGGACGTCAGTGGCAACCTACCAACCAGAGAAATACTGCCACAGATTCAACTACAACCACTTCCACAGGGCAGACACAATGACTTGGCTCTAGTTCCGCCTACCAGGGAACAACTGGAAGCACCCTTGGGCGGAAAGCTAGCCTTATTCTCCGACAACTGGCATTACATTACAGGAGACAAATGGACTTT